>NC_060142.1:197470929-197773959 GCF_021461385.2 Schistocerca piceifrons | reverse complement strand
AACTATAGAACCCCCACCACCCCTCTTCATTTTATGTTGTCCTCCATTCTCGCTATATTACGGCAGCACTTGCCCTGTTTCTGGTAAATACTGGAACACTAATGGAACTGTGAAGTGCGCCGTGCTACAACCTGTCAGCATCCAGTCGTTTACACTTTGGTTGTCCGTTTTACAAAAATCACATGTATTAACTCCAGTTGTGGTGTACAACACCATTCCACAAGCGTTGATCGACTGTATACTTCAACTCCCAAAACCCAACTGCAGTTTCACAGACTTTTACCACAGGACTCAGCCTATACATGACGCCTTCTTTAATGCATTACTGGTCTTTACTGTTCACATACCACATCACGCAAGACTACGTGCTGAATCGGATTGTCCAAATTACAATAAATTGTATGACACTGGAGATATAACGATTTTTAGTGCCCACATTCCACTGGCAGCGTATTTGGCTTGGTATCATTCGAGTCCAACATTCCCACACCAGAGATGAATGTATCGCTTTATGAATTTCCTTTTCTCCGTCATCACTTAGTGGTTATATCGTAAGCACGGGTACTATATCGATTTATTTTCATGTATGTGGTATTTATCACATTTTTCCTGCACAAAGGTTGTATCCAAGTGTGTATTTTTGGTCGAATCTAAAATAAAAAAAACTTCTAAAGATCTTGTGGATACGGTGTTAGGAGGTTCTTTGCATTCTTAATTACGTAAAGCTGCATACAAATATTATTTTCCAGTAACATCTCTTTTCGAATTGAATATTTTCTCTTGGTTGCCTAGACTTTCTGCTGCTTACTATCATAAGTAACTGAAAACTGAATTTCACTTTATATACTGCGTCATAACTTTCCTTTTGTATACAGATTGTCACAGAGTTGATACTGTTGTCAATCAAAAGCAAAAATTTTTACCTGACACCTTTTTAAGTTATAATTAACTGTCGTTATGAATTCAAGATTCGCTCCATCCGAATTCGTACTTCAACTAATCACGCAGGCATAGGGGCTTCTTCAACTCATGCACAAATATTTTTTGCCAGCTTAGCAAGTGACAATCAAGAGATATCGTATCCTGTGAACGGCAGAGCCAAACAATAGACTTGTATCTCCCTGTCCACTGACCTCGAAACTTTGTTTAGGTAATGTTGAGTGGCTGAGTGTTCCATCTTACAGGACGTGTGTACGGTATTCTCGAAAATCTTCGTATGTTTGTAGGGCGAGAAGGTAGGAGATGGGGCGGATAGGTTATCCCATGCTTAACAAACAAACACTTTAGAATTTAAGGTGTCATTATAGTGTCATAAGAAATAATTATCGATTTACATCGCCAAAAACCGGACAGTTCTTTCGTATTTGCTTTTCAGCTTTACTGGAAAGTTGATGAATTGCAGGTACCGCTTTGCGCAAATATTACCGTGAAAAGAGCTTGCACAGAAATATATAAGGAATTACTCGTCCCCTGTAGCAGGATGCTTTAATAAGAGAGAAAAAAGTCAATTTCTTGGGAGACGGAGTACAAAGTCTACGACAGAATTCAGTGAAGCCACTTTCTTCCAAGTTACGAGATTACGAGGGAGCAGCAAACACTTTTCAACTTATTTAATGATTTAACCCCTAGCTGTTTATGTTGTTAGTGCTTAATGATCTTGTTTAAATTGAGAGGCGAAGAGGGCTGATAAATATAGCCTACTTAAACAAAGCTGGTGTCACCTAATAAATAAGATGTACTATTTGTCAGTGACATAGGAAAAAGAAAATGTTGTGTTTCAGGTTAACAATTAATTCAGAATCACAGGTAATTAATGAGTGTGCAAAATTGCGTATCATTTTTGTGTGATCTAAGGGTCACCAATAGATAATTATCCCTTTCCTTTACAAACTATGGTAGCAAAGGATTTAATGTGTGGGAAGAATGTCACAAAAGCAACTAAAAACACAATACTGCGTTATAATAAATTTTTTTAATTTACGTGACAAACACATTTGAGACATCAGAGCAAAATCAAGATGAATTCAATGTATTGCATTACCACATCAGTTAATAACAACTAAAACAATCCGAAACCAGATCATTAGTATTAAAACACTCACAATAATTGCCTGCACGACAGCAGGAACCGTGAACTGTTATGACCAAATGAACAACACAGCAATAGGACAATCTGCCTTGGACAGATATATTGAGCCGGCCGTTGTGGTCGAGCGGTTCTAGGTGCTTCAGTCCGGAACCGGGCGACTGCTACGGTCGCAGGTTCGAATCCTGCCTCAGGCATGGATGTTTTTTATGTCCTTAGGTTAGTTAGGTTTAAGTAGTTCTACGTTCTAGGGGACTGATGACCTCAGATGTTAAGTCCCATAGTGCTCAGAGCCATTTGAACCACTTGACAGAGATATTGAACTATCACTGCGTTACCTGTGCTACAGCAGAAATACACTGACGTCCCGACGGAATTCCAGTTCATGAATTCTGTTACAACCTGTATTATGATTCTAGAAAGTGGACGGGACCCTTAAGTCCTTTCTGACAGCAAACAGTTAATGGTACTTAGGTAGAGAGGTATTTTCACCACATGTTTGTGAGTCGATTACTGGTAGCATTAAAAAGATATCAATTATCGCCAAACTGGCGATTTCCGCTAAAACCAACGCTTCTGCGCTTTCACGAACAGGGATACGCCTGCAAGGTGAAGTTGGCCGTAGGTAGAAGCCAGCGCCAACTTACTTCACACTCCAGTGTTGTCCTTCAAGAACTGTTGCTACACATTTAGGTTGTCCACACAAATTGCCACTTTGGTCTCTTGAGTGTTTTGATTGGAACAGAGGTCCAAGAAAATAAAGGCAAGCATTTGGGCTCAGTTTTCAGCAGCCGTGCGCACGTCAGAACGCATTTTAGTCTCCAGACCGCATGGATCATTAGTTTAGAAGCCATGTAGTTGTTGTGTTCCTGAGACCTACAGCCTCAGAAGTTTACGGAAAACACCTGGTTTTCGACGACGCATTCTAAGTACTTTGCTGCCCACTGGTCACAAGAACTCGATTTATAGGTATTCCGAGAGCATCACCTACGTACAGCAGCCATCTAAACAAGAAGTCTTCATGCTGCTGCTCAGATAATGCCAGAACCTCTGCTACTGTTGCACTATCTTTTTACGTAATCCGCCTCTCTCTCTTTCTCGACTGCATTTTATTTGTATTTCATTACTTCTTATATGTGATTTTCTCCTGGACCCCGATCAGTGGATTCAGTTCATTAACCTGTGAAAATTGACTGATCATGCGAACCCCTTGTATCAATAACTGAGGACTTCGTCGACGGTATTTACTATTTAATTTTAGTCTGTGACTACTGTTTACTTGGAAGTTAAGGTCAGGCTGTCGACATTACAAAGCTATTTACATGCATATGAAGAACAGACACAGCTGCCGATCCACATTTTTACGAAATCCTTTAGAAATTAATTCGCTCTCTGCTGTCTGCGAATACCTTGACATCAGCTGTATAGAGTTACTGTATAGAGTTACTACCCAATAGGGACATATGAAAATTGAGCGGACTGGGAATGAAAGTGGATTTTAGTGGACGACGATAGAAGGATAAGGCCGGTGTGATATATGGAAGTTTAGCTCGGTTAAAGGATAGTGCACGGATAGCCGACATCGTTAAGGTGACCGCTCGCGGTATGCAGAAAATCCTGGTTTGAGTCAGGATCAGGCACAAATTTTGATGTGTCACTATGAGTAGTAAATCTGTACCTAATACAGCTGTTACCAAGGAATTCGCAGTTAGCGAATTAATTTCTATAGTTATGAATTATGTGTCCCATTGTAACTCAGATCTGGAAGCTGGAGAGAGCTGGAGAGATTGCATAAGAGTCTCTGACCGTTCTTTCCACCAGCCTGTCGTCTTCTAAAGCTGTGTCCCCAGCGCAGGAGACCGCTCGTCGGTCGTGGGATCTTCTTCGGAGGAGGCTGCTACACTGTCAATTCAAATCTGTGATTGTGCTCTTTTGCGGGATGCCACTTGCCCAGGTTAGTCTCTGCATCTACAGAGGGCAATGTAGGTAGTACTGACAACGATGGTAGGCGACAATTCTCATTGATGTATCCTGTCTGGATATTATTCAAATACTGAAACATTTACACTGCCTTTCACAACACTCGACATAGCTTTATTAACTGTTTGGTAATCTTTCCGTCCAACTTCTTGAATATGATAGACATGTCCGACTCCCCGTTACGCACTAGACAGAGTGAGTATTACATATTCACTACTAAGTTACGCCCTATATAGTGTGCAACATGTCCGGCTCTGAAGAACACCCGATACAGAGTGAGTATTACATATTAACATGGAAGTAACGCACGATACTGAGATACGTATCCGGCCCTCCAGAATGCCCGAAACAGAGTGACTAGCGCAACCAAAGTACTTTGTCTCCCACACGCCAAAGCAACCCGAAGGTATCCGAAGCACTTCGGTTGCAATATCGTTATTCCTATGTTTCTCAAAACTAGTAAAATTTAATAAACGAAATAATAGATCGGTAGGGGAACCATGAGAGACTGTAATACTTAAATACAGTAAAAAGTATACAAATAATTACTAAGAGAAGTTAGGTGTTTTGGCCCGTAGCACTCAAATGTACCGGCCAATCAGAAACAAGTTCAGTACAATTGGCGGACTGTCCCACGGGACTGGTACATACTGTACCATCTGTCGCCTGTACCTCACGCCACTTTTGTACCATATGCTACTTCACGGGTATGACGCTGCATCAAGGCGAGGTTCCAGCAAAATTAAATAAAGGCGGCCACAGCCGTGGATATCAAAAATTACAGCGCAATTATCGTCTTGATCATAATGGCTGTGATTAGCTTCAGGCCAATGTAACTTTCGCCAGAGAATACGGAAGGGAGCTAATGTCAGGGTCACGGTCAAGAAAGAAAACTGCAAACAATGTGCCCATTTTAATTACCACAAACGGCAATAGGAGTATGTTTTTTACAGCCTGACTGTCGGAAGAGACTGAGTAACTGCAGGTAGATATCGGTCATTTACACTTTTTCCACTCTGAAAGGTTTGTAAAGCTACATGCCAGTTCACTGTATTCATCACAAGCAGGTTCTGTTAAAATTGGTTGGAGAGGAAGCTTCACAAGTTGCAGCGTGAATGAGTCCATGTCACAGGACATTACCATAGGAGAACTTCGGGACGGACCATACTTGCCGCTCTCATCAATGCAGCCTACTCGCTACTACGCTCCCTACAAAGGGCACATTAAACAGGCGGCAGGCGGAGGAAGTAGTGTCAGCTGCTCGCAGAGGGAAAAAAAGAGAGACGCAACTGCGGGTGTGCAGGCCGTGTTCCGCGGCGTGAATTATTTCGCCATCCGCGGCTCTTGTGGAAACTCGCAGCGGGGGCGGCGCATAACGGAAAGCCAGCGTAATTAGCGTTGTCATTACACAATGGAACAAAGCGCGCCGCCGCCACCGTTAATTAAAGTGTCATTACAAATTTATTTCGAAAACAAACAGGCTCTTCGTTTGGCACAGCAATCACTGTCCCGCAGCGCTGCTCGTCATGTTTGGTATCGCGGCAGCCTACTCGTGCCATGAGAACCGTTTGCACGTCCAGCAAACTCTGACAACAGTTATTAGAATGAAAAACCAGTTAAGAGTGAGTAGAAAGAATCGATATGCAATTTGCGGCATCTAGTTTTAAGGTCTTTACGGTCCAACGTAACAAACATGTAAAACATTCCACACACACACACACACACACACACACACACACACATATATATATATATATATATATATATATATATATATAAACAAATAAATGCTGGATATGCTGATTGAGACGTACAATTATGGATAAGGGAATGTAAGGCGAAATGTTAGGGCCCATGTACCATCATGTGTCATTTCCTGTTACTACCTTATTGACATAAATACCTCCGAAACAGGTAGGCTTTCGGCAATCTCATTTTCAGTTAATTACAAAATAAATAGTGTAAGACATCAAATCTCAATAATAGGGCAATAAAAACAGGTAGGCCTTGATTAATATGAGTTTCAGTTAACCCAAATTGTGATATAGCTCTTAATTTAATTAAAATGGAACGGGCAGGCCTTCAATAATAACTGCTCCAGTTAAATAAAATCACCAAAACAGAGGTAAGATGTAGGCCTTCGTCAATAATTGCTTCAGTTAAGTACCCAAGTTGCTTCCTCACAAGGGGTGCACCAGAAGGTTTATACGCAAGGAGCAAAAGACTACACCAAACAGGAAAGCCAAGGAAGGTTAGAACGAGAGGACCGGCCTTCCAAAACCTTTTCTCTGGGTACATATCGGCAAAAGAAACATTAACACAGCAATTTTAATTACGTGAAAGCGACAATATCTAGCCAAACAGTATACCCGCGTCACTGCAAAATACCTACGGCCTCTACAACGTCGGCGAAATGCACGAAAGAAATCTGGACTGCCAAACCCAATAGGTTCAGCAACTGCAAAATTGAGACTCAGGCACCTCCTAAGCCAATATAATTAACAGATCGATGAAGTCTGCAATGCCCGAAGCATCTCAGAATTTGCAGTCGTCAGTATTACAAAAGAGAGGTACCTATCTGATGCTCGAAGATTTGGCAGGGAGGTCGGCTAGAACCCCACCATCTAGGTACTGCGTGACGACGGGCGTTGGTGGGGGGAGGGGTGAGGGGGGGAATCCGGCCACAGCAAAGAAGAAACATGTTATCGCTCCGGCTCAGGGAACACCATCAGCTAATAAAGTTTAAGATATCCTGTAAACAAACCGCCAATGCCACTATCGACCCAGGAAAAGCAAAAACAATAGCCATAAAATAAGGAACCTAGTGGTAGCGAAATAGATCACCTAATAAATTGCAGTGATCGCAGCAGACCTGTGAGTATCAGTAAGACAATAACTGTTACACCACAAAATCCAAAACTCAACTAAAGCTCAGGAATCGAAGATGAAGCTTTACCGAATACACAACTTAGAAATCACAAGAGGAAGACGTATACTTCTAAAAGTCTCGGAGATACAGGAAAATCGTACAAGATTACCTATCGGTCAGACAGAAGGTCCGATCAGATATTGGATTATTAATCATATGTAGTTGTTGTTTCTAAGGCATATCGAGTCTCACCTTTATTTTCGATGATGATATAGGCTGAAACAATAAATTAGAATTTGCAACTGCTCCTCTATGTGATTAATTCATATTACGCTAGAGGTGCAGGTAGGATATAGCCAAACAGAAAAGAGGCAGGCCTTCTATAATAACTGTAGTGTTGCTAGAGGAGGCCGAAATGCACGCGTTTAATTACACGCTGACTGGCGTGAGGTCTGGAACAGTTAAGGGAATTAATAGTAGCAAATAAAGTACGTAGTTGACATAATACTTAACTTTAATCCAATTGGTGTACATCGCTCTGGACGGTACATGTTATAATCTCGATATCAAATGCTATGGCGCCGTGTTAGGTGGTAGCAAATGACGTAGCTGAAGGCTATGCTAACTATCGTCTCGGCAAATGAGAGCGTAGTTGCCAGTGATCCATCTCTGGCTAAGTCGGCCGTACAACTGGGGCGAGTGCTAGTCAGTCTCTCTAGACCTGCCGCTCGGTCTGCGATCACTGACAGTGGCGACACTTGGGTCCGACGTGTACTAATGGACCGCGGCCGATTTAAAGGCTACCACCTAGCAAGTGTGGTGTCTGGCGGTGACACCACATTCTTCCCCCGCAAATCGGCGTACGGTTGTGTTATAAGGCTTCCGGCCGCCGTAGGGAGGACCCCATGTTGACGTAGGCGACGAGGTGGGGAGCCTAACAACAAGCGAGGCTGTGCCACCCGCACCCGGCCATTCGGTCCGAGGGGAGCTAGGAAACGCCTGAAAACCGAGTCCAGGGTGCACGCCAACATGCGGTGTATGCGCCCGTAGATAGACAGGAGGGGCCGAAGGGTCGACCTCCATCGCGTCTGGGTGCCCGACGGGCGAAGACGACATCTGGTCCGGAGCGGGCAAGAGTTCCATGTCGGAGGACAACTGGTCACGGGAAGCGATAGGCGGCGCGTGACCCAGGGAGGCGCCCGGCGCCTGCAGCGACGCGTCCACTGCGGGCGGCGCCGGCGGGAGGACCGGCGGCGGTGGCGGCGGCGCGTCGCCACGGGGCAAAATGGAAGGCAGCGTCGGTAACACCTGGGGATGAGGCGAGCCAGTAAATGGGTCCCCAGGGCGCTGACCGGACGGCACCGTCTCTGAAAGCAGACGGAGAGCGGCAGAACCCGTGCGACGACAGAGGCGCAGCTGATTGAGATGCCGACGCACCTCACCAGAGGCCCCCAAAACCAAATACATAGCGCGGCTGAGGCAGCGAAGAATGCGCCCTACGAGGCAACGCCGTGAACCTCGATAGTTGCGATAATATACAACGTCGCCTGGAGCAAAAGCAGGTGGCTGCCGCTGCACAGGAACCTGATGCGGCGGATGTAGCAAAGACATCAAGGTTCGATGAGGACGACCGTGGAGCAACTCAGCCGGCGAGCGACCATCTCGGGGCTGAGAGCGATACGAAGACAAAAAGAGCAACAACGCGTCCTCCCGAGAATGCGATCCTTTAAACTTCAACATCTGTGACTTGAAAGTCCTGACCAATCGTTCAGCGCCACCGTTTGACTGTGGCGAAAACGGCGCGGATGTCATATGTTGAATACCATTGACCTTGCAAAATGACTGAAATTCTGCGGACATGAATTGTGGGCCATTGTTGGAAACAATAGTCTGTGGAAGACCTTCAATACAAAAGATAGCAGAGAACGCTTGGATGGTGGCAGATGACGTCGTGGAAGACATCCGGACAACAAAAGGAAAATTACTGAAAGAATCGACCACAACCAACCATCGAGCATTCCAGAATGGACCAGCAAAATCGATGTGCAAGCGTTGCCAAGGGGAAGTGGCTTTCGGCCATGCAAAGAATTTCCGCGGTGGTGCGGATTGTTGTTCGGCACACGCCATGCAAGAAGAGCACATATTCGTAATCGCAGCATCGATTCCGAACCAAGTACAGTGCTGACGAGCAAGTTGTTTCGTTCGCACTATACCTCAATGTCCGTGGTGGAGAAGCCGTAAGACGGAGGACTGTAACGAACGTGGGACCACGACCCTGGACTGATCATTATCAGAACGCAACAGCAAAACACCACGTCGAACAAAAAGTCTCTCCTGGTGAGCAAAAAATCGCGAACCAACGGATCCTCGATCCGTGACTTTGACGAAGGCCATTGCGTAGCAATAAAACGCAAAACGGGAGCAAGGACAGGGTCAGCAGCTGTGGCTGTAGCTACACGACGAAAATCAATCGGAAACGATTCGACCACGTCATCGGTTTTCGAGTCAATGAACATGCAAGCAAGTTCGGAGGAATCGAATGCTCTATCCTCAGCAACAGGCAAACGGGACAACACATCGGCGTTTCCGTGCTTAGCAGTGGACCGATACAAGATATCGTAGCGGTACTGCGAGAGGAAAATAGACCAGCGAATGAATTTCGGCGCTGTACGTGGAGGTACAGGCATGTTCGGATGAAAAAGCGATGTCAAAGGTTTGTGGTCCGTGATGATGGTAAAGTGACGACCATACAAGAAATCATGAAACTTTGTAACACCAAACACGAGAGCCAAAGCTTCTTTCTCGATCTGTGAATAATGTCTTTGCGCAGACGAGAGCAATTTGGACGCAAAGGCAATAGGGCGATCATGCAATCCATCTTTGTGCGCAAGCACAGCACCGATCCCGAAATCCGATGCATCTACCATCAACAATAGGGGTTTCTGGGGATCGAATGGCGTAAGGCAAGTATTGGAAAGCAACGCCGATTTCAACTGGCGAAAGGCGCCTTCGCAGTCCGTCGTCCAGACGAACGGAACACCTTTACGGCGTAAGCGATGAAGCGGAGCTGAAATGGAAGAGGCATGTGGGATATATTTATGATAATAGTTAATATCTCCCAGCACACTCCATAGCTGCTTCAAATTCTGCGGCGAAGGCAAGTCTTGAACGGCACGGAGGTGCTCTGGACTGGGATGTATGCCTTGGGCATTGATTACATGTCCCAAATAGGGTAAGTCACGAGCAAAGAACACACATTTGTCCTTCCGCAAGCGAAGACCATTTTGGCGCAAGACCTGAAATAATGTTCTGAGATTGGCTAAATGTTCTTCTTCCGTCTTTGCGGAGATCAAAATATCGTTCGGATAGTTTGCTGCAGTAGGGACTGATGCACAAACAATTTGCAGATATTGCTGAAACAATGCAGAGGCAGATGCACTCTCGAATGGCAGTCGTTTGAATCGGTACAAACCAAGATGCGTGTTAACCACCAAGACGCGCTGGGATTCTTTGTCCACCGGTATTTGCAAGTACGCATCTGCTAGGTCCAACTTCGAAAAATATTTACCCGGGCACAGTTTGTCAAAAAGATCTTCCAGGCGGGGTAAAGGAAAAGTTGCAATCACTAGTTGTGGATTCACTGTATCCTTGAAGTCCACGCAAAGTCTCAATTTTCCGGAAGCTTTTGGCAAAATTACTAAGGGTGAGGCCCAGAGAGAAGCCTGCACACGTTCAATCACACCTTGTGATTCCAAATCGTGTAACGTTCTCGCGACCTCATCACGCAATGCGTGGGGAACGTTGCACGCTCTGAAAAATTTCGGTTGCGCGTTTACTTTCAGTTCAAAATATGCGTCATAGTTCTTAGCGCAACTAAGGCCCAGTGCAAAAATGTCTGGAAACTCCTCACATAGACGAGAAACACTGGCTGAAGGCACAGTCTGGTTCACTGATAGGACCTGATTGACTATAGACAAGTTAAACAACTGAAATAAATCTAAGCCAAACAAGTTCACAGCAGAAGAAGAATGAAGTACGTAAAATGACACAAGTTTTGTTTGTCCCTTGTATGTTGCAAGAAGGCTGCACTGTCCTAACACAGGGATATTCTGACCAGAATAGCTATTTAACTTAACATTTGCGGCACGCAACTGAGGTGTGCTCAGTTGTTTGTATGTGTCTTTATTGATCAATGAAACTGCAGCTCCGGTATCGAGCTGGAATGGGACCACGTTGCCATTAATGTCCAAGTCTACAAAAAGTTTATTGTCCTGCTGACGACAAGAGCGACTGTCTCGTGCAACGTGAACTGACACTGGTACAGAAGCACTTGCAACTTGACGGGATTTCCGTCGACGGCGACGCACACTATTTGTGGGATGAACACAGTCACTGATAGAATGAGTGGCACTGGGCGGAGGGGATTGAACTACATGAATGTCCATAGGCGAAGGTTCATGAGCCTGAGTATTCATGGTTAGATTCCAGCGCGAAGCAAAGGGCCTGGAACGGTTGTTAGTGTCCGATCGGAGCTTTTTCTGGCAAACACTCTGAACATGTCCTTTTGTATTACAGAAAATGCAAATAGCTTGGCGTGACGGGCAATTCTCACGTGAATGTCTAGTAGCACACCGCGGGCATGATTTTAGCACTGCATTTGGCTGCTTACACGGCACACGTGGCTGCGCGGACGGGCGTGAGGGCTGTTTACTGTTCCGTGCAGCTCGCCCGGCGGGCCGGTTAACGTGACACACGGCTGGCGAAGTTGCAAATGAGTCCTGAGCAAAGTCAAGTGTGTCTTGCCTATCCAGTATGTCTATCACTTGTTGAAGGGAGGGATTGACTAGTTTCAAAATCTGTTCCCTTATACGAACATCAGAAACGTTCTGTGCAATTGCATCACGCACCATTGTATGAGAATAAGGGAGTCCACATTCACACTCAAAAGCACAATCCCTAGTAAGGCCTTGCAAGGTTGCAACCCACTCCCGATTAGTCTGACCGGCCGTACGTTTTGTACGAAAGAAAATATACCTTTTTGCAACTACATTGACTGATTCCTTGAAATATGCATCTAATGCAGACAAAATTTCGTCGTAGGACAGAGTTGCTACGTCGCGTCGGGGAAATAATTTCACTATCACTCAGTACGTCTGGACGCCGACACACGATAATAAGTGAGGCTGCCGCTATTTAGCTTGAATCCTGTAGGCGGCGAGATGGAATCCAAATTGGCGTGACCACTCCGTCCAGCTTTCCAGTGCCGCAAAATGACGAAAAGGTGGTGCAACTGCATGTTGTGGCTGCGGTAGCGGTGGAGCGGCGGCTGCTGCATCGTTTTGCATTGCACATTGACCCTGGACGAGCTGTCCAAGGGCATCCAATAACGCCTGCGTCTGCTGATTCTGCAAGCGATAAAATTCGGACAGTACATCTGGAGATTGCGGCGAAGCCATGACACAAGTAAATTATGCAAGTAGAAAGGAGAAGACCCTTTTGATACTCGTCGCCAATATGTAGTATGTAGTGTTGCTAGAGGAGGCCGAAATGCACACGTTGAATTACACACTGACTGGCGCGAGGTCTGGAACAGTTAAGGGAATTAATAGTAGCAAATAAAGTACGTAGTTGATATAATACTTAACTTTAATCCACAATTGGTGTACATCGCTCTGGACGGTGCATGTTATAATCTCAATATCAAATGCTATGGCGCCTTGCTAGGTCGTAGCAAATGACGTAGCTGAAGGCTATGCTAACTATCGTCTCGGCAAATGAGAGCGTAGTTGTCAGTGATCCATCTCTGGCTAAGTCGGCTGTACAACTGGGGCGAGTGCTAGTCAGTCTCTCTAGACCTGCCGTGTGGTTGCGCTCGGTCTGCAATCACTGACAGTGGCGACACGCGGGTCCGACGTATACTAATGGACCGCGGCCGATTTAAAGGCTACCACCTAGCAAGTGTGGTGTCTGGCGGTGACACCACAATAACAGCTTCAATTAAGTAAAATTACCAAATAGGAAACAGCTGGGCCTTTTTTAATTACAGCTTCAGTTGAATAAAATTACCAAATAGAAAACAGGCAGACCTTATTTAATATCAGTTTCAGTCAGGTGAAATTACGAAATAGAAAATAGGCAGGCCTTAAATGACAACAGCCTCAGTTAAGCAAAACCACCAAATCCAGAACAGGGACGCCTCAAATAATAAAAGACTCAGTTAAGTAAAATTACTAAATAGAAAACAGACAGGCCTTCACTGATAACAACTTCAGTTAAGTAAAATTATCTAAATAGAAAAAAAAATCAGGCACTCTCTAATAACAGCTTCAGTCACGTAAAATTACCAAACAGAAAACAGCTAGGCCTTCTTTAATTACAGCTTCAGTTAAGTAATCAAGGGTCTGAGTTGCCTCCTTACAAGGGGTGCATCAGAATGCTTATACGCAAGGAGCGAAAGACTACGCCAAATAGGAAGGCCAAGAAAGGTTACAACAGAAGGACCGGGAGGGGACCGGCCTTCCTAGGCCCTTTTGGTTTGGGTATAGACCGGGAATAGAAATATTAACACAGCAAGGTTAATTAAGTGAAATCAGCAAGAACTTGCCAAACGGGGTACTGCGTCACTGCAAGGTACTGCCTCTACAACGACGGCGAAACGCCCGAAAAAAATCTAGCCTCAGAAATGGAAAATTTCGGGACCCAGGCAGCTCATAAGCCAATATAATTAACAGAGCGATGACGTCTGCAATGCCCGAAGGTATCTCGAAATATGCACCTGGCCTTATTCCAAGAGAAAGGTACTTATCTGCTGTTCGAAGATGTTTGGCGGGGAGGTCGGCTAAAGACCCAACCATCTACGGACTGCATAAGACTCACAGAAGAAACACTTCATCGCTCCTGCTCAGGGAAAACCATCAGCTCACAAAGTTAAAGATACCCTATAAACAAACAGCCAAGGCCAGTATCGACTCAGGAAAAGCAAACAATAGCTGCAATTTAAGGAACCTACTGGTAGCGAAATAGATCACCTAAGAGATGGCAATGATCGCAACAGACCTATAGGTATCAGTAAGAAAATAACTGTTACGACCACAAAATCCAAATCTTAACTGAAGTTCACGAATAGAAGCTGAAGCTTTGCGATTCCAAAGGGGCCGCAGAAATGAGCACTGGGAAACTGGGTTCAACTTTCTCATCGGTGTCTCACGTGCCAGAGTTGCCTGGCCCAGCCTGCGTACGAGGACAGCTCAAAATGGTTCAAATGGCTCTGAGCACTATGAGACTTAACATATGTGGTCATCTGTCCCCTAGAACTTAGAACTAATTAAACCTAACTAAACTAAGGACATCACAAACATCGATGCGCGAGGCAGGATTGGAACCTGCAACCGTAGCGGTCACGCGGTTCCAGACTGAAGCGCCTAGAACTGCCCGGCCACTGCGGCTGGCATGAGGACGGCACTCGAAGTCAGCCACAGATTCAAATTCAAATTTCCAGCATCCACTCGCCGGACTCCGCGCCCAAGACGCTTGACCTAGTGCCCTCCTTATTCGCCGGGAGGACCTCACACACGTTCCTCCTCGCTTCGTTAGCACTCCCCAACTCGCCACGCCGCAACACGCCCCCTCCCCGTCAACAACCCCCAGTAAAGATATTAGTGGCCCGAACCAGAGGGACATCACACGACAGATCGAGCTAGTGGTGCCAGGAATTCGAAAGGCGACGCCAGCAACCCCGCCATGACTCACTGATACACGGGTTGGTAATGGCTGTGTGGAATATTTTCGAAACGATAGTAGAAGGGGTGATAAACATGTAATGCAACACTTTTGTCTATCAGTTTCGGTTGAAAAAGGTGCGGAATTTGCTGAGAGACATCGTGAAATACTCCTGCTTCATTTCGTTTAGTTTTTTGAGTTTGCGTTCGGTGACAGTGCCCTACACAGGCTTCAAAACGGCGCCTGTAACCGAGACTTGTTCCAGGCAGAGAGCTGTCATTGAGTTTGTTTTGGGCGAAAACAGAATAACACACATATTTCTGGAGGCTTGCGGAATGTGTATACGGACCTGCCAATGAACAAAAACCTGCTGGGTCGTTGGGCGAGGCGTCTGTCATCATCGCAAACAGGATCGTGATGCAACGATAAACTTGGAAGTGTATACTGCTACCATTAGTAAATTGAAGAAACAACTTTAGCGGCTTCGTTGCCACAAAGTGCAAAAGGACTTCCGTTTCTCTGTGACAATGCATTGCCCATACAAGTCTGGGCACTCGAGAGGAGCTCACAAAACTTGAGTGGACACTTCTTCCTCAGCCAACCTACATTTCGGTTCTCGCACATTCAGACTCCCATGTATCTGGGTCAATGAAGTACTCTTCGAGAAGCAGTACATGCATGATGGGGAAGTTATCGATGCAGCAAGACTCTCGCTCCGACGTCGACTACTAGAGGGGTTCTAACAAGGGGAAGGCGTCAGACACGGCCAACCGATTCGGCTCAAATTTGGCAGGTCGCTTGTGTACAACTTAAAACGAAGGAATCTAAGACATTTTGGGTCAACACCCACGCATTTCTGAGAAAATCACCCCTAAAGTTTATGACCAGCAATCGACTCAGAATTTGCGGGATCGATAGATAATTGTAAATAGAGCATTTTTCATCATCAGGTATGGGGACCGAAAACGCATGCTTTTCCAGAAATCGAGGTAAGAAACTTTTACAACTGCCACTTCTGTATCCAGATAGTAAACGCTTTTCGCCGACAGCACCGATAGCGCAACGGCCAAGGTAACTGGCTGATAATCGGAGATCCCGGGTTCAAATATTATAGAAACGTAGCGGATGTTATTCTTTACTTTTGTATTTATTCATATCTCAATTGATAGGGATAGGAGGGTTAATAACGTAAGTAAATCAATAAGGAATGATAATAATAAGGTAGGCAAATAAATTTCTCAAACCTTTTGGGATGGTAAATAACTAAAGTGTTACTACAGGTCACATTACAATGGCTCTTCCAGTCACTGTTACGTGTCCTCACTTTTCTCCGAACAACTAGATGGATGGTACTTGTCATATAAACATTCGAAACAAATATACTCACGGCACCAAGAACATCAAATCTATGCACTCTTTCGACAGCTACACTGTTCCTTCCGAAAAGTCGGCGGAAAACAAACTTGGTTTACATTTAAAAGTATGTCTTTTTCGCGAATTAATTTTGATGTGTACCACGCATACTATATCATTGCCTGAAAAATCGCTGCTGAAAGTTGGTTATGAATTATGCTGTGAATAGTTCTTGCATCCATGCGGTTGTGCAATTCCCGCTGGGTTTCCAGAAGCACACTGCAATTCTGAAGCTTGGAAATAAAATTTTTAACCTAGCGATAGAAATAAACATCACACGGCTGGCATACAGGTGTGCAGTTTGACGGTATTACTTTTACTGTGCACATCGGCTGACCCTCGCCATCTATAAACATAGTGTCATATATAGTAGTATTAATTTGTCCACTCCAGGAATCCAATATGAGACAAAACTTCTTATCAGAAACGTATGGTTTTCAAACGTTCTCAAGAAATGTTACGTAAATCGCATTCGTGAGTTTCCCGTATTTGGAGCAGGTAATGTAAACATTTGTCAACAAGTAGGTTAAACGATTGACTTCTTCTATAACCCGAGGACCAAAGGTAACATTCGTTTCTTGTAAACACAGGAAAACCTTGGGCAACACTTTTCCAGAGGCTGTGATGGCATATTGTGCCGTGTACGAATGTGTTAAGTTTGTTTTTACTACTGCGACAAGGGTTCGTTTTTCGCCCTTATGCGATAACGTGCGTCGAATGTTCACCCAATACTCGCATCCTGTTTGATCGGTGTTGATCACGTAATCACGATTAAAACCGGTCATAAGTGACGTCGTTTGCGTGCTGAAAAGAGCCGCCACTTTCTGTATATCTTCTATGTTTTGTACCTCCTTATGAGAGACGTATTTAGTGACGTGCCGTTGACGAATTTTATACTCCAATTTGAAATTCCTTGCCCAAGATAATGATGCAGCAAACGTAAAATCCTTGTTGGCCGTATATTGAAGCACTGCAACTGCAGCCGACTCCTGAAGTAGTCTCGTTGTTACATTGTCGTTACGACAAAGAGATTCGACAAATCGGTCGTATGTCTGATCTGCAGCGGATAGGCACTTGATGCAGGGAGTGGCAACTGACCCTTAACATAGACAAATGTAATGTATTGCGAATACATAGAAAGAAGGGTCCTTTATTGTATGATTATATGATAGCGGAAGAAACACTGGTAGCAGTTACTTCTGTAACGATTTGAAGTGGAATGATCATATAAAATTAATTGTTGGTGAGGCGGGTACCAGGTTGAGATTCATTGGGAGAGTCCTTAGAAAATGTAGTCCATCAACAAAGGAGGTGGCTTACAAAACACTCGTTCGACCTATACTTGAGTATTGCTCATCAGTGTGGGATCCGTACCAGATCGGGTTGACGGAGGAGATAGAGAAGATCCAAAGAAGAGCGGCGCGTTTCGTCACAGGGTTATTTGGTAACCGTGATAGCGTTACGGAGATGTTTAACAAACTCAAGTGGCAGACTCTGCAAGAGTGGCGCTCTGCATCGCGGTGTAGCTTGCTCGCCAGGTTTCGAGAGGGTGCGTTTCTGGATGAGGTATCGAATATATTGCTTCCCCCTACTTATACCTCCTGAGGAGATCACGAATGTAAAATTAGAGAGATTAGAGCGCGCACGGAGGCTTTCAGACAGTCGTTCTTCCCGCGAACCATACGCGACTGGAACAGGAAAGGGAGGTAATGACAGTGGCACGTAAAGTGCCCTCCGCCACACACCGTTGGGTGGCTTGCGGAGTATAAATGTAGATGTAGATGTATGTCCACTTATTTATCGCCTGGTATTTGTCGTATCTTGTGCCTCCTTTATCGGTATCACTTACCCACAATTTCATGTCCTTCCTTTTCAGAGCTGTGTTGCTCCCTTCATTTGCAGTGTTTGTAAGCTCAAATTTAAATGGTTTCTGGCCAGCGCTACCGCCTTTAGTTTAACTTCAAGAAGTATAGCGCCGTAGTTCAATCGTTTAGTAACTGATTGGTAATACTCATCGGGAACAGATGAAGAACATATTCCCAGTGACGTGGAGATTTCCAAAGTAGTATGACCATTTTGCGATTCACTAGTCGGGATATCTTCCACTGAATCACCTTCTGTTTCTTCTTCATGGTATAGTACTTCAGTATCAACAAAAGTCATATCGTTCGTCAGCTCCAAAAATCGCTCGACGATAGCCGCTCCTATCAATCTGGAACGCCGAGGAACAGAGCTGCCTGCTTCTGCTAGTGCATTGATAATGCAACTGTCTTGCAACACTTAAACAGAGCGTCGGTAACTTCCCGCTTGCCATCGTCTGTGACAGGCTCCCAACTATATATTACAGCGCTATTCGAAGGGTGTACATCCTCCATTATTCAGATTATGCACCTGAAACATATGACACAACAAACAATAACTAGTTACTACGGCATAAACAGACGAGCTAATTACTGCAAACCAAATACAGTACTCGTCATATGTCACTTACGGAAGAACACTGTATTCATTCACAAAACGTATTTCATTCGGCGCATTAACGATGGAAAAATCACTACATGTATCCGCGAGGTTCGCGGCAGCCTAATGACGGAAACCAACTCTTTCCGATTGACTTCTATAAGGCTCGTGCTGAACACCTTCACTCTTCCAGGTTCACAACTATGATATGACGAAGAGGCAAGCGGGACAACATAAATCTCCCCGCGGTCATTCTGTCTCGTGCCTCGCTGTAAACAAGCGTCGCACAGTTTGCTATCTGTGATCCCTCGTGAGGAATTCGCAGCACTCTTACTCGGAGTTGTTTTCATGTGACAAAGCTTAAAAGTTTAATACTTTACTGACTCACGGCGTTTGAGAAATTAGTTTGGCTTCCTTATTATTATCATTCCTTTTTTTATTTTCTTACCATATTAACCCTTCTATCCCCATCAATTAAGATATGGAAAAATACATACGAAAAGAATAACACCCGCTAGGTTTCTTCGCGATTCTAACCCTGGTTCTCCGATTCCCAGCCAATTACCTTTTTTTTCTTCTTTTCATTTTGTTCGTTGTAGATCGTTGTGTTTGGTCGTTGCGGACGTCACAATGACATCCGTTCAAGTTCGTTTGTTGATCGTTCCACTCAGTTTTTTTTATTACAAAGGGCAATCGGCTCTCTGACCGAACACGCTGAGCTACCGTGCCGGCACTTTGACCGTTGCGCTATCGGCGCTGTCGGCGAAAAGCTTTACCATGTGGATACAGTAGTGGCAGTTGTAAAAGTTTCTTTCCTCGAATTCGGAAAAAGTTTGCGTTTGCGGTCCCCAAATGCTCATTTGCAATTATCTGTCGATCCCGCCAATTTTGAGTCCATTGCTCGTCATAAACTTTAGGGGTGATTTTCTCAAAAACGCGGGGGTGTTGACCCAAAATATCTTAGATTCCTTCGCTTTAGGTTGTAAAAAAGTGACCTGCCAAATTTGAGCCGAATCGGTTGGCCGTGTCTGAGGCCTTCCCCTTGTAAGAGGAGATACAGGCCCTCCCTTTGGTGGTATAAGGCCGTCGCATTGAACGGAGATTATGCTGAAAAATAGGGATTTGTAGTCAAAAGAGTGGAGAATAATATGGTTATTGGAATCCTGAATAAAACATACCTGCTCTCGGCAAATGTCGCATTTACTAACTGCAACGAGAGGAGTGAACCCGAGAAACGTACCCCGAAACTATTGCCTTCTGAGAGATGAACAGTAGGCCACAGGAGGAGCTGAAAGACGTTTGGCAACCAACCGGTCGCTGGTAGTTCCACCATAGTCGAATAATAACACTGACACACAAGTCAAAAGAGTCAGCTGAAGATTTTGGTATGTACTTGTTTAACAGTTCTCTTGGTACTCTAGAGGGTAAAGACTGTAGGGAAAGAAAGAGATTGGAATACATCCAGCAAATAACAGAGCCCGTGGGTTGCACCTGCTACTCTGAGGTGACAAGTCAGTGGCTCTAACTATGCATTACTCATGTGCCAATCATGTTAGTATGTTTTACTCTGCGATAAAGTACTTGTAGTTTTGGCTTTGTCTCATGGTGTTTTACAACTACCGCAAGTGACATCAATTTTCTGTTTTCTGTTACAGCGCTGTTTGTACGTACAAATGGTTCACTACGTTTTCTCCCTTGTTTTCCATCAGTTTTTATCGTCGGTAGGCTATTACCTAAAGTGTGATGTTGCTGAAATGCTTTCTAATATGGTTTAGTGAATGGAAGTAGCTACCGAGTTCGAGACCTCTACGTTGAAAATAGAATACATCTGTCAAGCTGTTCGATCAATTTTTCCAGCTTAGTGTTGATGCAGGTTCTCTAGTAACCCAGAAACTAAACAGCGGAGATCCTCAGTCAGAGAACACGCAAAAGATAAAGAAACATATTGTACATTCAGTTGGCAAATAAGTACAATATAAAACAAACATGACTGCAGACTATCTAATTCTCTGACCGATGTATACCTAGGATAATGTGGTATAGGAAAACGTGAAAAATAGTTGTCCTGTTGACCTCGCAACCACTATTGCTCATACTGCTCCCCTTCCTGTGGACTAATGATAGTGTATAAAAAAGCACCCAGTTTCGGACCGATGTTTTGTTTGATTTTCTTGTATCGGTCAGCAATATCACCTCTCAAAATAAACAAAAAGAAAAGACTCACCACGAAGGAATTATCCGAATGGGAAGGAAATCGGTATATGTGATGTACATGTACAGAAAAACAAATGATTATAATTTCAGCTAACTTGATGATTGTTTCAAGAGAAAGAGCTTCTGCAACAGTTCAAGTAAATAACTCGTGCCTGAGACCCACTAAAGTGGAGGAGCTATATCATCTAGCAGGTATAGCTCCGACCGACAACAGGCGTGAAGCAGCTGCTCAATCAGAAGTACGTAGGGCCTTGACATCTTACACTCCTTATTTGGCCATTCGCCAGCACCGTCTCGCTTGAAGTCCTCCAAAAGTTTTGTAAGGGTCTATGTAAACAGCAACAACAACACAAACCAAAGGCTAGACACGCGGAGAAAGAAAGTAGAGACTGCTCTTCTAGGCTGGAGACAACCTAAAGAAGAACTACCTTCCGGTGATAATGAGAGCTGGTGTACCTGGAAGTCCCTCAACAGATTACGAACTGGTGTTGGGCGGTGTAAAGATACTCTTGAAAAATAGATATACGCTAGAGGACCCTCAACTTGTGAGTGTGGAGATGGGCAGACGATGTCTCACCTGCACAACAGCCGTCTTTGCCCGTCATCATGCTCTGAAGAAGAGTTGTTGCTGGCAAGTTCTAACGCCTTGGACGCTGCTTGTTTCTGGGTGAAGACAATTTAATTCAATGTCTATTAGTCCATATTTAAGTGTATTTATTAATGTTGATTTATGTAGAATTACTTCTAATTGTATGTTAACTGTAATGCTTGGAAAGTAGCTCCCTTTGGGGAAAAGCAAATTAATTGTAGATTTCTTTGTCCTTTTTCATGTTTACATGCTAATGTCCCTTGTCTGCTTACATGTTTTATAACTGTTAATTTCTGTTAATTCCCTTGTAATTGATGCCTTTGACAAGAATAAAAAAAACGCGTTGGTCCATTTTCTGGCCCGAATCCCAGTAGTTATTCGGCTTGACATTGACTGATAGTCATTACACGTCCTCCTGAGGGGTATCGTGTCTCTCCAGTTGCCGCGTTACATCGTCAGAACCCCGAGATGGTTGGAGGTCTCTGCCCATAATGCTCCAAAGGTTCTCAACTAGGGAGAGATCCGGCGACCTTTCTGGCCAAGGTTAGCACTGAGCGAAGCAGCAGAAACTCCCGCCGTTCGCGGGCGGAAATTATCTTTCTGAAGTGTAAGGCCAGAATGGCTAGCCATGAAAGGCAACAAAAACCCGTATAATATGGTCGAGGTACCACAGTGCTGCAAGAGTCTCCAGATGACAACTAAAGGCGTCCTGCCATGGAAACAAATGGCACCCCATACCATCACTTCTGGTTTCGGGTCTTACGGCACACATGTTGGTATCCCACTGCGGTCTGAGGCGTTTTCAGACACGTCTTCGGCTTGGAATCCCATTGACTGGTGTAGAATTGTCTTCAGACAAGAGTCCCGCTACCAGCTGAGCCCTTGCGACCTGCAAAAGACGTGTCTGGAGACGCCACAGAGCTGGAATACGAAGCTGACTGTCGCCTGCCATAAGGCCTGACAACCAGGAGTGGTGGTCTGGGGTTCCATTACGTTTCATAACAGGACCCCTTTGGTTGCCATCCATGGCAACATTTTGAATTTGCACAAAAGTGTCATTGTCAAATTCCTGTTTTGCACAAATCAATGGCGATAGCAAACAATTTATACAAGTGTACAATTTTTGTTTTACAAGAGATGTACAATGTTCTCGCACGTACGTTACCACATTTGATGAAGTTTTTCAGGCACGTCTTTACCAGCTGTAGAAATGTGAGATTTTAAACAGTTAACTATCGATGATATCTGGCTTCCTGTTTATCTATCCATTTTCCTAACTATGCGTTTATGTAAAGATACCACAACCTTTCGAGTGAAACTTATTTCTGCCATATGCGCCACTTTCAGTGATATACCATGATACTGCAGGATGGCCCACCTTATAATTACAGACAGCTCAATTTGTAGGTAAACAAAAAACAGACGCATTGCTGAGGTAGCATGCCTGATAGGATGTACCTTTCTTTCGAAGTGAAAATTCAATATGTGTTATAAAACCTTTTTGAAGGTGGTCAGTTTTTGTCTGTATAGAATTCACTAAAAGTCTGTGTGCAGACCCCAGCAGATACAAGGTCGCAAGGCCAACCAGGACAACTTCCTCATAGAACTACAAGAATGCCTGATATAGATATACAATACTGGCCATTAAAATTGCTACACCACGAAGATGACGTCCTACAGGCGCGAAATTTAACCGACAGGAAGAAGATGCTGTGATATGCAAATGATTAGCTTTTCAGAGCATTCACACAAGGTTGGCGACGGTAGCGACATCTACAACGAACTGACATAAGGAAAGTTTCCAATCGATTTCTCATACACAAACAGCTGTTGACCGGTGTTGCCCGGTGAAACGTTATTGTGATGCCTCGTGTAAGGAGGAGAAATGCGTACCATCACATTTCCGACTTTCATAATGGTCGGATTGAAGCCTGTCGCGATTGCGGTTTATCGTATCGCGACATTGCTGCTCGCGCTGGTCGAGATCCAATGACTGTTAGCAGAATGGAATCGATGGGTTCAGGAGGGTAATACGGAACGCCGTGCTGGATCCCAACGGCCTCGTATCACTACCACTCGAGATGACAGGCATCTTATCCGCATGGCTGTAACGGATCCTGCAGCCACGTCTCGATCCCTGAGTCAACAGATCGGGACGTTTGCAAGACAACAACTATCTGCACGAACAGATCGACGACGTTAGCAGCAGCATGGACTATCAGCTCGGAGACCATGGCTGCGGTTATCCTTGAAGCTCCATCACAGACACGAGCGCCATCGATGGTGTACTCAACAAACGAACCTGGGTGCACGAATGGCTAAACGTCATTTTTTCGGATGAATCCAGGTTCTGCTTGCAGCATCATGATGGTCGCATCAGTGTTTGGCGACATCGGGGTCAACGCACATTGGAAGCGTATATTCGTCATCGCCATACTGGCGTATTACCCAGCGTGATGATATGGAGTGCCATTGGTTACACGTCTCGGTCACCTCTTGTTCGCATTGACGGCACTTTCAACAGTGGAAGTTACGTTTCAGATGTGTTACGACCCGTAGCTCTACCCTTCATTCGATCCCTGTGAAACCCTACATTTCAGCAGAATAATGCACGACCCCATGTTGTAGAGCCTGTACGGGCCTTTCTGGATACAGAAAATGTTCGACTGCTGCTCTGGCCAACACATTCTCCTGATCTCTCACCAATTGAAAACTTCTGATCAATGGTGGCCGAGCAACTGACTCGTCACAGTACGCCAGTCACTACTCTTGATGAACTGTGGTGTCGTGTTGAAGCTGCATGGGCAGGTTTACCTGTACACGCCATCCAATCTCTGTTTGACTCAATGCCGAGGCGTATCATGGCCGGTATTACGGCCAGAGGTGGTTGTTCTAGGTACTGATTTCTCAGGATCTATGCACCCAAATTGCGTGAAAATGTAATGACGTGTCAGTTCTAGTATAATATATCTGTCCAATGATTACACGTTTATCATCTGCATTTCTTCTTGGTGTAGCAATTTTAATGGCCAGGGGTGTATGTATCAACCGTGATGAGGGCTGAAATCGCTAAAACTGTAAAGCCCGTTATCCGATGTTACCCATATCATATTCTAAGCTGAATTCGTGATTAAGTGAGCCCCCATTCTAAGCTTATTTTGCCTTAGACCCCTGCTACTTAAATTGGCTCCCGGTACTTGAAGGAAAGCAGAAGTCACGCCCGACTACGAAAATGGAGCGAAAGTGATACACAAAACGTTCATTGTCACTGATATTATCTGTTATAGAATCTTAAAATATACTCTGTAATTAATCATAATCTGGTATCTCGAACAGAAAGACCTCCTCCAGCATTGATTCTGTAAGTATTTGCATTCTACCAGCAATTATCTAGGCTTGAAACTTAGGTCACAATCAGGTGATAAATTACTGAAGCCCAAATTACCTTCTAGACGAGTGCCAATCATGTTCCCTAAAAATAGCAGGATGAAGATTGCTTTTATAACTGTGGTGGGTGAACGAAAAGTAGATGTAGGCAAAAAAGAGCGACAACTTGCATGTTTTTGAAGTTTAACAAGACTTCTAACGCTATAGAGCTTGCTATTTTACTTGTGAAAGTAGTAAGCCAAAATTTTCCTTCAGATGTTGTACAGTGATTCCGGTCATACTTCACATCCTCTCAACTGTGTGTATTCATAGGATACAAAAGGCCACAATGGTGACATGTAGTTGCAACAATACTGCACTGGAATTGCTGTTTGATTTGAAACACTACGGGCAACAGTAAGTTTAGACCCTTACAGCAATGACTTCAACTTCAAAGCCTTCCACTTTTCTACCCGGCCATGCGTTTGCTAAATTGATTCCGCTCTCTGATAGTGGTTGTTGTTGCTAGCCTACATTGGAGGTTATCACTTTTATCACAATATTCAATAAACTTGAACTCGAAAAAAAATAATGAAATGGTGGGCCTGTCACAACTGCATTCAATTATTGAGGGATGATAAATAAATCAGCATGGGTTTAATCTTTTTTTAAGAAAAATGGCAGGAGTTTATTAATCACAAAATATGACAAACAAGCTCAGCGAAATGACAAGTATATCAAGAAATTCAGGCAACGCAAATAGAAGCAACATATAATTAGAACTCCAATGGGTGGCGTTTGGTTGGCATAGACTAAGGTTTATGTGTGTAATCTATTTGCCTCAGAATATGGATAAAGCAGTCTGAAATTATTTAGTGCTTTAATAGACTTTGATGGGTTTATTCTACACAGAAGTCACACTAGGTTGTTTCAGCTGAATAGAAGTGGCGAAAGTGTGATTCTATTTGCCCTTACAAGCCCGAGCAGCAATACTGCACCCCTTTCTCGATGCATAGCGCCATCTCAGGTGACGATTTGACGCAAGTGTCTGTAGAGTAGCACCTGTAATTCGTTATCAGAGGCACGAAATATGCAAAGTGGCGGGCAGGTGATCTATTAGACGGATCGCTATTACTTTCTAATGGACGCCTGAAATCTCAGAAGATTCCAGTGTGTGCCACTCCCATTTGCCGGTCACACCAAGGAGATCAAACGTCAAAACAGCAGACCTGATTGAAAAAAGTTTGCCCTCTGCCCAGCAAGTTGTTTGATATGAAACACTCCACCACACGCTTTACAGTCAAGACCAGTGTCTGAGCGAATTCAACCTCAATATGACTGTCCCAATTGCAATCCACTCATAATAAAAGCAAGACCAAAATTTCGTCTACTGACTGGAGTCTGAATCAAAAGCTACATTTCCTCGTGATCCCTTCCCATCAAATCTCGGTAAACTGCAAAAGTGCACCAATGCAACTGCCCTCACACAGGTTTAGTGCCAATCACAAGACTCCACGAGCGCCACATCTCCTCTCTAGCTCGTCTGCTCTTCCTTCCAGCCAGTCCTAACCAAAGTTAATAATATTATTTTGCCTGCTGGAGAAACAGTCAATCCCAGACTCGTAAATTTCTGCACAGGTAGAAGATGTTACGCCGCCAAACTGTGTTTTCATCGCCACTTTAGGCAACGTATTTGGAGAGTTTTCGTTTAGGCTTTGTAACGGGACATGCACCTCCAGCATTGTTATTCGTCAACAGTAGTTGTCGATATGAGTATTATTTTTCGAAATTTGGGCGGGTCAATGTTATCTCAGTTGCTTTCCTAACGACTTTCATACCATCTTATACACAGTTTGTTATATTTCAATCTAAAATTTATGAAAAGGAATTACTTTATAAAATATTTTAGTTTCTATGTTATAGTCCACAAGTACTAGTTCTGAATGTAGTGTTTAAATTATTGTTTTTGAAATTGCGGATTATTGGCGCACTTAAACTTCCTATTATTAATTATGCGATACAGTACTGTTTACTATATTTATTTCTGGATTCAATTATGAAATGATAATTGAAATTAATAATGTAATGGAAACTAGTAGAAATTCACTACGAATGTAGTGCGGGACAATACGTTGAAAATGTGGGTTTCGCGGGAGGTGTTCCAGAGACAAATTCAAGGAGTCGCGCTATCCTCTGTGTCCTCGGTGGCTCAGATGGATGCCGGCACTGTAGTTCAACGTGTTCGGTCAGAGGGCTGCGTGCTCTCTGTAATAAAAAAAACTGAGTTAAGGAATCAACGATCAACTTGAACGGATGTTTTGTGACGCCCGCCCAGACAAAACGCAACGAACTATATCGAACAAAAATGAGAAAAAAAAGATGGATAGAGCGTCTGCCATGTAAGCAGGAAATCACGGGTTCGAATCCCGGTCGGGGCACACATTTTCATCTGTCCCCGTTGACGTATGTCAACGCCTATAAGCAGCTAAGGTTGTTCATTTCACTGTACTGAAATTCATTCGTTAAGAATTATTGTAAGCCGTTTGGAATGTTGTTATTTTCACAGAGTATGAGAGTCGTAAGCTTGCCTCTAATTTGATCGGATGTATTTGTGTATTTTTGTGCAAACAAAGTAATTTAGGCTTTGTTAATGTGAAAAGTCGAAATACTGTATGACCTACCAACATGGTCGAAATAGAGAGGATATAAAATGTAGACTGCCAACGTCAAGAAAAGCGTTTCTGAAAAATAGAAATTTGTTAACATCTAGTATACATTTAAGTGTCAGGATGTCTTTTCTAAAAGTATTTGTATGGAGTGCAGCGATGTATGGATGTGAATCATGGTCGATAAATAGTTTAGACAAGAAAAGAATAGAAGCTTTCGAAATGTGGTGCTGTGGTGCTACAGAAGAACGCTGAAGATTTGATGGGTAGATCACGTAACTAATGAATAGAATTGGGGAGAAGAGTAATTTGTGGCACAACTTCATTACAAGAAGGGATTGGTTGGTTGGACATATAATGAGGCATCAAGGGACCACCGATATAGTATTGGAGGGTAGCGTAGAGGGTAAAAAGCGTAGAGGATGACCAAGAGATGAATACACTAAGCAGAATCAGAAGGATGTAGGGAACAGGAGTTACCTGGAGATGAAGAAGAAGATTACACAGGATCGAGTAGCATGGAGAGCTACATCAAACGAGTCTCTGGCTGAAGACCACAACAACATCAACATACAGACATGTCAGAAAACAGCTGCTCGTGGCTTCCAAGCCCCAAATACCCGCTGCAAGATTCACTGTTAAATAACCACCTGTTTGTTACCAACTCCAGAAAATACTGTTGGAAGGAGAGCTACCATAATGATCCCACATGCATTAACAATGTACATGCTCCCATCAATGCCCACTCAAGTTGATAACAGCCTGTCGTGTCACAATGATGTGTATTGTGTAATAACAACATTAAAGAACAGGCTTGAATATGAAAGTAAGTGAAAGAGTGACTAGTCGTCTCTCATAGTACCATGAGCTCACAAGGATCAGAAATAGATCTATTACTTTGCTCCTCATATGTAAAGGATGTGTCCAGTGTGCTCTCCTTCCATGTATCACCTATATGTTGAAGATACTCAGTTAAACATTAATGCAAGACCAGTAAGCCTGACACAGTGGTCAAGTTGATAGACATTGACATCCTTACCTTATCACAATGGACACAGAACATAGATTTGACACATAAAACCACCTAAAACGAAACAAATTTGGTATATATTACACCTCAGGCCAGAGAACCTTCCACCCCAAATCCCAGACGATACAGAAATAAGTTTATCTTCCCGTGCAAAAAAAAAAAAAAAAAAAAAAAAAATTGGACGTAATTCTGGACGGTCACCTAGATAAGAGTGGACACATGGCTGCAACCTGTACGAAGATATCAGCATTTCTCTATGCACTAAGAAATGTATAATCGTATTTTCGCTATTTCATTGTGCTGATGCTATTTTACAAGGACTTTCATATGATAACATAAGCTGGATAGAACTGGTGATGAATGCTTATTACCGATACATTCGAGACGTTCATTTTGCCAACCGTGTTAGACCAGTCTGTGAACAGCTGTCATGACTGGTGTAGACAAGTCTAGAGATTGTCATACCTCCGTTTGATCTAATATGTGCTCAAAAATTGCACTCCTATTTATATTCGACTCTAATACTAGTTTCTAAACGGCACATGAGAAATTCTGCCTTTTAACGCAGCCAAATCCTCTATATTATACAATAAACCACACACATTATATCAATATAATTTTCCATATGAAATCCTACTTTGGAACGATCTTCCTCAAAATTGGCGAGAAATTTGAAAAGACAGTTATTCGAGAAAGTTTAAGCTATTTCGACAAATTCCTTTTGCGAATATAGACCTTTACGAAAAGACAAAGAAAGGATTCACTTAGCCTATAAAACCCCAACCTTCACCAAGTATTGTGTACAGTATTCATAACAACGCATCTTCATCTTTATATAGCAAGTCACTTGGCCGATTTCATGCTATTTTGTCTCTACTCTTTTCTGTTGACATTGTGACAGTGGCCACAGGCTGAACGAAATCTGTTAGAAGATTGTGGCATTCTTTTGTGATTGTGTCACATTAAAAACATGATAAACAGTATAATGATTGGGCAATATGTAATTATTTACAAATATGTCCTTTCTTTTCTATATTAATCCCATTCTTGAATGTTTCTTTTAGTTCCGTTGCTGTTTCTTCGATGAACATATTAAACAGCGGAGAAGAATGACTGCATCCCTGTCTCACACACTTTTCAATATGAGTATTTCATCCTTAGGCTTCCATTTTTATTGCTATATTTTAATTTTGTACATATAGCGCATTATCCATTTCTCCCTACAGTTTTACCTATTGTTCTTAGAATTTCCAGTATCTTATACCAATTTACACTCTGGAACACTTTTCTAGGTCGATAAATCCTATTAATGTATATTAAATTTTATTGAGCCTTGGATTCATACTAAGCGCAATGTCAAAGCTGCCTTTCGGGTAGTTTTCGTATTTATCCGCACTTGTTATCGTAGAGTTTATGTGGATGATAGTTTTTGGTCAATCTGATGGTATGCCTCCAGTCTCATAGAGTTTACAATTCAACTTACATAGTCGGTGTTCTACCACCTCCCCACTGATTTCAGATGCCTCATACTAGATGGTTATAATTGAATTGTTAGCTTTCCAAGTGCTGCAGTGGGGACTGTATGCATCGCAGGACGCTGAAACATCGTAGATACACTATGTGATCAAAAGTATCCGGACCCAGCCAAAAACATACGTTTTTCATATTAGGTTTATTGTGCTACCACCTACTGCCAGGTACTCCATATCAGCGACCTCAGTAGTCATTGGACATCGAGAGAGAGAGAGAAAAATGGGGTGCTCAGCGGAATGCACGGACTTCTAACTTGGTCAGGTGATTGGGTGTCACCTGTGTCATACGTCTGTACGCGAGATTTCCACACTCCTAAATATCCCTAGGTCCACCGTTTACGATGTGATAGTGAACTGGAAATGTGCAGCACAAAAGCGTACAGGCCGACCACGTCTGTTGCCTGACAGAGACAGCCGACAGTTGAAGAGGGTCGTAGTGTGTAATAGGCAGGCATCTATCCAGACCGTCACACAGGAATTACAAACTGCATCAGGATTCACTGAAAATACTATGAAAGGCGGGAGGTGAGAAAACTTGGATTTCATGGTCGCAGGGCTGCTCATAAGCCGCACATCACGCCGGTAAATGCCAAACGACGCCTCAATTGGTGTAAGGAGCATAAACATTGGACGACTGAACAGTGGAAAAACGTTGTGTGGGGTGACGAATCACGGTACACAATGGGTCGATCCGATGGCAGGGTGTGGGTATGGCGAATGCCTGGTGAACCTCATCTGCCAGTGTGTGTAGTGCCAACAGTAAAATTCGGAGGCGCTGGTGTTATGGTGTGGTAGTATTTTTCATGGAAGGGGCTTGCATCCCTTGTTTTGCGTGACACTGTCACAGCATAGGTCTACGTTGATCTTTTAAGCATGTTCTTACTTCCCACCGTTGAAGAGCAATTTGGGGATGGCGATAGGATCTTTCAACACGATAGAGCACCTGTTCTTAATGCACAGCTTGTGGCGGAGTGGTAACACGACAATATCATCCCTGTAATATACTGGCCAGCACAGAGTCCTGACCTGAAGCCTATAGAACACGTTTGGGATGTTTTGTAATGCTGATTTCGTGCCTGGCCTCACCGACCGATATCGATACCTCTCCTCAGTGCAGCACTCCGCGGAGAATGGGCTGCCATTCCCCAAGAAACCTTCGCGCACCTGACTGAACGTATGCCTGCAAGAATGGAAGATGTCATCAAGGCTAAGTTGGAGCCAAAACCATATTGAATTCCTGCATTACCGATAGAGGGCGCCATGAACTTGTAAGTCATTTTCAGCCAGGTGTCCGGATACTCTTGAACACATAGTTTATGTTCATTAATCGGCAGGCTCACTGAGTAAGCTGAAAAATAGTTATCCACTCTGCCGTTAGATGAAAATATGGCATTGGGGAGGAGTGATCAAAGACATGCTGGCAGTGATTCTTGAACATTTATTAGGAAACAGTCACAAGTCACTTCATCTTTTTAATATGGTCTCCCGACTCAGCAGTATCCACGACGCGGCATGACCGTCAATTCCCTGCAGAATAACCGGTGTAATCATAACCATATTTCACCGGATGTTCCCCTTGAAATCAGGAAGTGTCTGGAAACATCCCTGATAGACAAAATCTTTATGATGTCCCCACTAGCAGGGATAACATGGTTGTAGGCAGGGGGATCCGGAAGGCCGCACATTTTCAAATAGTTTAGAGATGATGCGATAAATACCGAAGGCTTCTCGTAGCAAACCTTACACCCGGTTCGGTGCATGTGGCGTCGCCCCACCTTGCATAAAATCTGTGATGTAGACACAGCTGAATTGTAGCAAAGCTGGAATCATATGTCGCAAAAGGAGGTCCTTATAACGTGCAGATGTCACTGTAGACTTCACAGGCCCGCGAGTTGTCATATCCTCGAAGAAAAAGAGACCGAGCATGAGGGAGATTGTGAAACCACTCCATACAGTCACATATGCTTTGTCCAGTGGAAGTTCGTGCACAACATACTGTGGAGTCGAACTCCATATGCGATAATTCTGCGCATTCAAGGCACAGTACAGAGTAAAACATGTCTTGTCCGTCCAAAGAATATTCCTGGCCAAATTTCATCCGTTTCCATACATACCATAAAACGAAGGGCAAAGTCACGGCGCTGCAGTCTGTCTTGTGGCCTTATTTGTAGCACATTCTGAATCTTGTGTGGACGCCAGTGTAAAATGCGTCACAAAATCTTTTGAACTGTTGACTAGGGGAGAGACTATTCCCGTGACACAGCTCGAACACTAAGTGCAAAATTCGAGGTATGTGTTGCATGGTCGGCGATAGCTATACCAGCTTCATTCACAACCGCCATCGGAATGGGCCTAATCCCTCTCCCTGCTGAACCACTTAATTCACTTGTTTCGTCAAATTTATCGATCATATTCTTTAGCCCATTTATTGACATTGAACCTCTTCGCAACTGTATCTGTCGTCGATATTCCCATAATACAACTCTGCTGTTGCTGCCATTCTGATAAAACAGTTTTATCAGCATTGCACAGAGTTTCTGAGACAGTAGCGATCGCGTTTCTTAGAGATTACTTCAACCTTCTTACACTCTTCACTTGTGCCATAAAATGAGTGGCAAAACCACGGCACTACAGCCTATCTTGAGTCTATTTACGGAATATTCTATCAGCCCGCAAGTTTATGAATATACTTAATACGTTTCAGCGTCCTGCCAGGTATAGAGCCCACGTGCAGCACTCGGAAAACCTTCAGTTTAGTTATAACCACCTGAGTATGCCTGTACGAATCGAAGTAGTGGCTCATATTGAACTGTCTACAAAGCTAGGGTACACATCCCGCACCTTTTCTATAAAGACATCACCAGCATACTTTTGAGGGCTTATGTCCAACTTAAATTACATATTAAATAAAACAGCCACTAATTTTCATTAGATAATGAAACAGAAAGGTTTCAGTGAGTCCACCTTTCATATAAGCTTGTCGTTCTTACCATTTTCCGCAGGGTGTATTTTCTCTACCTGTGTTTTCTCTTACGTTTTCCATGCCAGGAAGGAAAACACTAATGAGTGTGTTTTACTTTCATTTTCATTACATTTGATTTTCCGCAGACCAACCACATTTTACTGAATGAATGTGGTTGCAATTGGAGATGGATGCAACTTGAAGAATTCACGTGGACTTTCTTGCTTCAGTTTCGCAGCAGATGACTGAGAACGGCAGATGAGTTTAATTTTCAAAGCTGGCCAGATGCGCCACTCAGGCGGGAAGTTATCTGTGCTTGTTACATTCACAGGTTCTTTCAGACCGCACACGTCGGACTTGTTAGTGCAAATTTTAGACGTTGAGCTGACGGAAATTTTTGAGACAATGGAACAAGTGTCTGCTGTCTTCTGCTTGGAGAAGGCGTCTTTCGCCACTGACAGAAATCATATTGTTTTTTGGTCTACTCTTCTCCTCGTAGATTTTCTGAGTCTAGTCAGACTTCATTTTGTACAGAGTTAATTCATGATAGCAGAGTCCCAGAAATGGTCTGTGATGAGTACGATGTGCCGCTCATGTGCGAATTTAGACGGCGATTTTGGATGGCAGTAATCTGAGGGTTTTCAAGTTATAACTGTGAAGTCATTTGTTAATAGCGTCATGATGGTCTCGCGAGTGATAATTTTATTCTCTTGTAACTAGATTCAGATGAGGCAGTACTTGTTGTTTATCTAGTCACAATTCATTTAATGCATCATGATTCCGAACGAGTATTGTGTTTCTTTCTCTTGCGGGGCACAAGCCAGTTTCGATGACTGAACCAGTACTAGTAAATGGTGGGTATTATCTTCGGATATTCTGTGAATGTTGGAGTCTTCATTTTAGTGTATGTACGTGCATGTTACGTCCGTGACCAAGCCTAATCCTGGCTGAATAAGAATGATTAATACACCTTACCCTTAAGGAAACAATGTTGGGATTCTAAACATGTTCCATTTTCAATGAACATCAGGGGCACGATCCACTTTGTGCATAAATGTCCTCTTTAGGTCCTTTAAAAATCAATGTACTTAGTTAAACTTCCTCCCAATTCACATTCCAGCACGCCTGCCTTTCTCCTGTGATCACTAACCCCATGTGTCCGTAAGAGAAAGTTATTAGGAAGCATTTAGTTAAGTTCAGTCCCAAATGGATGCATCTGATGTCCGCTAGTTAGATTTCTGATGCGCGTTTTCTTTGGGATAGAACGTGGGACTAAAACAATTTAATATTTCTGGAATATGAGACGACGTGTCATTTAGGAGAAGGTAGCGAGTATTAATCACTGTTGTAAGGTTTATAGCTTATTTTTTGTGTTCGAGGAGAGAGTAGAGTATTCACTTTCTGTTCGATGACTCACACTTTATACTTTCAGACCGGATATTTTATTCTGACGGAAGTGTTTGATAATCGATACATTACGCCACAGCCGGCTGCGGAGTACGAGTGGTTGCAGGCGCTTCAGTCCGGAACCGCACGACTGCTACGGTCGCAGGTTCAAATCCTGCCTCGGGCATGTATGCGTGTGATGTCCTTAGGTTAGTTAGGTTTAAGTGTTTCTAAATTCTAGGGGACTGATGACCTCAGATGTTAAGTCCCATTGTGCTCAGACTCATTTGGACCCATTACGCCACAAAGATTCTGAGTACAAGCAATGTGATCTAAGGTTGTGACTAGTATTGTTGTTGTCCGTGTAGTATTCGCGAGTATTAAGTTAGGCATTCAGGTGTTGGTCACGCTGCTGAACAGTCTAAGAATAACAAGCGGAACAAAGAGATGCAAACACAGAGAACGTTGCTTTTTGGAAGTATTGTTTTCTAAAGATAGATTCCAAAAATGGAAGAATATTCAGGGAATATTTTTGCTGCATTGCATGCTCGCTCGTAATTTGTGATGAGTTCGTGAAAGACAAGGTTTCAGCTTTCCTTTTCTTTAATGATTCAGATCGGTTAGCTTGACTGTCGAGACGAGATTAAAGAAAGATATCTGCTCAAGTGGCTCGGACTCGGAGTTACATATTCACCACTCCTTTACCATTTCATTATATGGCAGGCATATTTTTTATATAAGAAGGGAATTTTGTAAAGACTATTGTAAAACACTGACGAAACGAAGTCGCAGCACTAAGATGGATTTGCACGACATAAACGAAAGTGAAATCTGGTTTCTGAGGACGGAGCGGATCAGGTTATGGTTGTGGAAAGCGGCCAAAATCAGATACTGTCAGTTGCACAAATCACACAAACTTTAGTTACCTAAAAGCACTTAATCACACATGCCTTTAAGCCGAAAGCCGAATACAAGTTATTACAATTGCTTTAAGGAATACACGCGGCTGAAGGCCTTACTTAAAAAAGAAAATATTACGTATATACTCGGATGAAGGCCACACACTGTACAGTGGGCACGGTGGGCAAGCAGGTTACGTGATGAAAGCGGGCACGGCAGTATTGAGGATTGTCCTTGCAGCGTTAGGCCTCGTACTGCACACACTCCGGACAATGTGCAGAGAGTTAACGAATTGGTGACTGCTGACAGACCCATCACAGTGAACGAACTGTCACGCTACGTTGGGATAGGGGAAGGTGGGATAAAGGAAGGAAGTGTTTGTGCAGAATACTGGAAGTGTTGGCGTTAAAAAAAGATTTGTGCCAGGTGGGTTCCCAGGAGGTTGATAGTGGCTCACAAAGAAACAAGGAAAACGGTATGCAGCGAACTTTTGAAACAGTACGAGAGTAGTGGAGATGAATTTCTTGGAAGAATTGTGACAGGTAATGAAACAGGGCTCCATGATCTTTCACCAGAGACTAAGAGGCAATCAATGGAGTGGCATCATGCAAATTCACCAAAGAAAAAGAAATTCAAAACCACGCCTTCTGCTGGAAAAGTTTGGGCTACAGTGTTTTACGATTCCGTAGGACTCTTGCTTGTGGACATCATGCAAAGTGGAACCACCACAAATTCTGATGCGTATGTGACAACACTGAAGAAACTTCAAGCTCGACTGAGTCGTGTTGCACCACATCTGCAAAAGCAGGATGTTTTGCTGTTGCACGACAATGCACGGCCACATGTCAATCAAAAAACCATGGAAGCAATCACAAAAGTAGGATGGACTACACTGAAACACCCGCCTTACAGTCCTGACCTGGCTCCATGTGATTATTGCCTCTTTGGGAAACTGAAAGACTCTCTTTATGGAACAAGGTTTGAAGATGATGACTCCCTTGTGCATGCTGACAAACAGTGGCTCCAGCAGGTTGGTCCAGAATTTTACCGTGCAGGCATATAGGCTCTGGTTCCAAGATGGCGTAAGGCAGTTGAGAGGGATGGAAAATATGTGGAGAAGTGGTAATATTGTTCCTAAAGGATGTATCTACACACTGTAAAACTTTCAAACATGTAGAATAAAAGATGTATTAAAAAATAGTCTGCATTTCTTTTGGAGTGACACTCGTATATGGGATTCGTTTCACTATCGTCTCGATGTTTGTCATGAGTCAAATGGTTCAAATGGCTCTGAGCACTATGGGACTCAACTGCTGAAGTGATTAGTCCCCTAGAACTTAGAACCAGTTAAACATAACTAACCTAAGGACATCACAAACATCCATGCCCGAGGCAGGATTCGAACCTGCGACCGTAGCGGTCTTGCGGTTCCAGACTGCAGCGCCTTTAACCGCACGGCCACTTCGGCCGGCTGTCATGAGTCCAGTGGAGGACATGTTGAACGTTTGTGACAGGTATATGAAAACTTTCATCAGAAACGTAAGTGTAAAAGGTACACGAGGATTGGTCGTTCATGTATGTACAAGATAAACAACCGTGTAATCGATGTTTCTTTGAAAATGAGAAAGAAGCTTTGTAGTCCTATTAGTAAATTGGAGTCCAATTAAAATTGCCAGATAGTTGACGTTCCTCGCTTCCTGCTGCAGTGTTGGCACAAGCGCTGTCGGCTACCGCTCGGTTGTAGGCGACAGGCATACACTGCGTGTCACTTCACAAATGTTGTTCATATTTAATGCGGGGCAATGCTGGAAGCGGCCGCCACGCGGTATGACGGGAATGGGAGATGTTCTGTTGACTGTTGAATTGAGTGACCAGCGACTGAACTGCGGCAGACGAAGTGTTTTGTGGCTCTCATCTAAAAACAACTTCGTGATGTGCAACGTACTAATATCTGAGAAAACAGTGACAGAACTAAATTCAATATCGCTTCCTTCGCAGCGACAAAAGCGAACCTTTACGAGAAGGGGAAGAAAATTTCAATTTCAGCACTAAAAGCAAACTGCACTTTCTCGCTGTCGTTGGTTGCCTAAAACTATCCTGGCAATGGCTAAACGAATTGTCGTGTTACCAGGTACCGAGAAGTCCTTGTTGAGACCTGGTTGCACATAGTAGGCAACACAATCAGATTCTAAAAGGAAAAAGAATGATAGGAAGAGAAACAATAGCAAATAAAAACTTCATAGTACTAGAATCAAAAAAGTTACATTTAAATCATTTAAATCATTTAAATCAGTTAATTGAAGAAAAATAACACACACACACACACACACACACACACACACACACACACACACGCACACAGGCAAGCATGCTCGCACTCAACGTACACGCTCACACCCAAAACCATGCTACCGAAATATGAGTACACACGCTTAATACACAGCAATAACCAGACACTTTTGTTTATATTTAGAGACTAAAAGCATCGTGACATTTGACGTGTTCCTAATCCATGATATTTTGACATGTGAAGTTTATACGCTAACCAATGCGCCACAGCACCATACTATGGATGGTTGTTACATTTACCACTCTGTTGACCGAGCCGCAACGATTAATTGCAGCTTTCAAGAAGTCTGCTTCATGCACGTCGTACGAAGTTTGTTTAAAGTGGGCAGATCTTTTTTGTGATGAAAATAACTACATGTGGGACGGTGAATCGCAACATGTGCGGAATGATCCAGTAATGTTCGGTTAGTGCTCTGTATGAAACTTGTGTATATCGTTAGCACGGTTTTGGGCGTGTGCGCGTACGTTGTGTGCATGCGTGCGTATGTGTGTGTGTGTGTGTGTGTGTGTGTGTGTGTGTGTGTGTGTGTTTGTTGTTTTTGGTGCAGTTATCAGGTGTAATGATACATGAAATAAAAGGCCAGACCCAAGATTCTGGACCGCACACATCAAGAAAGAATGCCAGAGAAGGAATTTGAAGCGAACTGAGTAATTGTTGTGGGAGTTAGGCAACGGCGAAATGTTCGGACTTCACGTTGAGCGCTGTGATTAGAGGAAACTAGCTCCAACCAATGAACTGTCAACTACCAACTAGTATTAAACGGACTGTAGCTTAGCCTCCGCTGCTTCGCCCGCGTAGACTGTGTGATCTACACAGATTTTCTTTCTGTTTCTCTTTAATCGAATTTTTATGCCATTCAGAAATTGCGACATCATCCAAACCCTTAGTGCTAATTGAGGCCATAGAAGTACGTTCTTTTCCGAATTACACTTCTGACCAAAAGGCATTTCTGGTAGCTAGATTCGGAGGTCCGTTAATTCTACTTTTTGAGATCGTGTGGTGATATTTCCGTAAAATCTTTCATCCCCTAATACATATTCTTTTAGAGGTCAAACACTAATTTTCATCGATTTAGCTTTACATAAGTTTTAATACACGAAATGCATTCATTCCATATTTCTCCTCCTTAGGGGTTGAATTTTTCAGACCACTGAAACCTGTATTTTATTTTTTTTTAATTTCTGACTGAGAAGTCAAATGCCAGTTGTTATACATGTAGCTTTAAACAAACTTTAGTAGTACTTTAATAATTAATTTTTAAAATAAATTTTCACCCACTGTTTTACCCCTTAGTGACTGAACTTCAAAAACTACTGGAGAATTCTTTTGTTTCTGACCGAGAAACCACACACCAGTTTCTGTAGCTCTATCTTCAAAATCGGCTTAGTAGTGAAATATTTTCAAAAGTTCTTTCATCCCCTGCCTCACCCCTTAGGGGTGGAATTTTGAAATATCCCTTCTCAAACTATGAGTATTTGATAAACAACGTCCCAAAATTTAAAGTTTCAATGCTTAACCGTTTGGGCTGAGCGATGATGAGTCAATCAGTCTCCCATTTGGAACATTTCTCTTTTATGTATAGAGATTAAATATCACTACAAGATTCAATATTCTTCCATACAGTACATTCTGTCTTGTGAAATCGGATGAATATTTTTGAAATTCCCTACACGCTCTTGTATTGCGCTTAAAATTCTCGCTCATCAAGTTTGACAGACAATTTGGAAATCTAGAGCCAGGAAGTTGGGTGTTTCCTACCGTTTACGACGCTTGCTCTGAAGCAGCCCATGCACTAGGTAGCATGCGATATCGCTGAGACCGCATCGCGCGCCATAACAAACTAAGCGATTACCACAGCCTGAGGTCGACGCCCCAGTAATCGCGGGTTGGCGTAATCCCTCTCCCTTCCGAGCGCGCCCGCCAACACACTCATCGGAGGCGTCTCCGGTACGAGAGGTGTGTGGGATTCCAACAATTAGGCCTCATTAAATACGCATTACCTGGTGTACGGCATAATGAATGGCTCACCACCTCCGTTCCCGCAACCGGTCGTCGGGTTCTTAGGTGTGCTCCTAAACACACACACACACACACACACAGACACATACACACACGCGCTCGCGCGCACATATACATACTCTGGATCAGCGGCGCTTGGCGCTGCAGCCTAATCCCTGTGTTCTTGATTAAGACGACATCGTGTAGTAACACGGGTGCAGTATTAAGATGCCGGCGAGGAGCCAGCAAATTACTGATGGGAAACTGCTTGACCTTGATGAACACAAGAACAGGAGAAGAGACACAGCAAGATGTAGCCCTTAGCGAGACAGTAGTTTCAAGACGTCAAATCTGTAGAGATCATTTTGAAAATCGTTTAACTGGGTTGGACGCTTTCTTACTGCCCAAAATCTTAGCCCCTTTACGTTGGTTAACTAATAATGTTTCCTTCTTCAAGCCACTACTCCGTTTTCGTCTTCATAGTAAACTATAAATGTTGAGGGTAAGGTAAGTTTTCTGTTCACTCTGAGACATTCTCTCCCTTCACTAAGGGCGTCCACGACCTACGTGCCGTGTTGTGAGACTAATGAGAAAGGAATACCCACTATTAATAGTGCCAAGACCAACGACAGATTTAATCTGTCTATACGTCCATAGTACTATCGGCTGTCACCCATCGCTCTTTTAGACAAGATCAATTGATGGCCTTGCTTGGGCTCAGTGTTTGTTTGTTAATCAGTTCAGTTCGAATTTGCAGGTGAATTCAGTGTAAGAGCTCCCGTTTCTGATTTTTGTGCTCTACGCTGTAGTGGTAGTTTCTAATTATGGATAAGTTTGTGGTAAGAAGGAAGGTGAAAACCGACTTTTATTCCTTTGCAAGCGTTTTGGTAACCTAAAAATATGTACATAATAGTAAATAGTCTAATTACCTATCTACAAAAGTTTAATGGTAGCACTAGTAGAACTTTGGGGGTGCAAATTCCGGTATTTCACAAGGCAGTGGAGTGGTAAATATCATTACAAATTACATTAAATTAAAATCAACGCATTAAAATACACTTGGATTCGTCTGCGTAGCCCAAAAATAGCGATGAGCAACAAAAATATCTCGCCAAAGTCGATGGTTGCATTTCCACAAAAAGTTTTCTGAACATTCTATCATCAGGAGCCCAAAAGACAATATATATCGCACAATTTGGTCAACAGGGCGGTACACAGTTGTGAAAATCATTTCCTATGCTGAACGATGGGGAGGGATTTGTGGGGGCGGGAGGGGTATGTCAGAAAGAACGTTCTGTAGTTCCTTAGTTTGTAACGGATTTTTTCAGCGGATTGCTTGAATTCGTCCGAGTTGATTGTGCTAAGCATTTCCCCCTTCTCCTTTCTTTCAAACTGTATTTACGTTCTTGTAATGCTGCAATAAACGAAGCCAGCAACTTCAGGCACAATTAAATCTTAAAACACGCATGCGTTTATGCACTATCAAATGAATAAACATTCATAATTGAAGGAAAAACATGCAGTGTTAGAATTAAAGAATTTGTTGTGATGCATTTTATTTTATATATATATAAAAAAACGTACATCCAGTTTTTCCAAATGTTCCACTAACTTGGTTTAGCTCTGCATGTTGAAGGACTGAGCTAGCAACGTCTGGATTCAACAGGCGAGGGGGTTTGAATCCGTCCGCCAGCAACCTTGAAGATGGTTTTCTGTGGTTTCTTACTACACAGCTTATTCCTTCCGAATATCTTGATTTCAGGACGAGTTCCAATTCCATTGAAGATGCAGCCACTTCTCTTACATCTATATCAACATCTACGTGATTAATCTGCTATTCACAATAAAGTGCCTGCCAGAGAGTTCAGTGAACAACCTTCAAGCTGTCTCTCTACCGTTCCAGTCTCTAACGGCGCGCGGGAAACACGACCACTGAAATTGTTCTGTGCGAACCCTGATTTCTCTTATTTTATCGTGATGATCGTTTCTCCCTATGTAAGTGGATGCCAACAGAATGTGTTCGAATTCGGAGGAGAAAACTGGTGATTGAAGTTTCATGAAAAGATCTTGTCGCAACGAGAAACGCCTTTGTTTTAGTGACTGCTACTCCACGTATCGTGTCTATTTCTCGATAATGCAAAAGGAGCTGCCCCTCTTTAAACTTCTTCGATCTCATCCGTCAGTCCTTCCTGATGTGGTATCCCAAACCGCACAGTAATACTCCAGAATAAAGCGGAAAAGCGTGGTGTAAGCTGTCTCTTTAGCAGACCTGTTGCACCTTCTAACTGCTCTACCAACAACACAATCGACGTGATCGTTCCAATTTATTTTATTTGTAATTATCATCCACAAGTATTTAGTTGAATTTACAGCCTTCAGATTTGTGTGACTTATCGCATAATCGAAATTTAGAGGATTTCTTTTACTACTCATGTAAATAACCTCACACCTTTCTTTATTCAGGGTCAATTAACACTTTTCGCACCATACAAATATCTTATCTACATTATTTTGCAATTCGTTTTGGTTATCTGATGACCTTACAAGACGGTGAATGATAGCATCATCTGCAAACAATCTAAGAACGCTACTCAGATTGTCTCCTATGTCGTTAACACAGATCAGGAACAAGTGGTTCAAATGGCTCTGAGCACTATGGGACTTAACATCTGAGGTCATCAGTCCCCTAGAACTTAGAACTACTTAAACCTAACTAACCTAACGACATCACACACATCCATGTCCGAGGCAGGATTCAAACCTGCGACGTTAGCAGTCGCACGGTTCCGGACTGAAGCGCCTAGAACCGTTCGGCCTATCAACTGTCGATTGGACTCATAACTTCATGAGGGTCAAGAGCTAGTAGTGTTTCACGAAAACGATATTTTTTGAATCCGTGCAATGTGTCAATAAATCGTTTCCTTCTGTGTACTTCATAATGTTCGAACATAGTATATATTCCAAAACCGTACAGTATTTTGACGTTAGTGTTATGGGCCTGTAATTCAGGGGGATTCCTCCAACTTCGCATTTTGGGTATCGGTGTGACTTGAGCATTCTTCCAGTCTTTAGGTACGGATCTTTCTGTGAGCTAGCGGTTGTGTATATAATTGCGAAGTATGGACTTATTGTATCAGCATATTCTGAAAGCAACCAGACTGGTATACAATCTGGACCGGAGGCCTTGCCTGTATTAAGTTATGTAAGCTGCTCTGCTATGCCGAGAATATCTACATCTATGTTTCTCATCTTGGCAGTTGTTCTTGACTGGAATTCAGGAATATTTACTTCTTCTTTGGTGCAAGAGTTTCGGAAAGCCGAGTTTACAAACTTTGCTACAGTGACACTGTTATCAGTGACTTCTCCGTCGTTATCGCGCAGTGAAGATATTGATCGCTTCTTGCCACTGGTGTGCTTTATGTATGACCAGAATCTCTTTGGGTTTTTTGCCATATTCCAAGACAGCATTTTATTGTGGAAATTATTAAAAGCATCTCGCATTGAAGTACGCGCTATATTCCGAACTCCTGCAAGCCGTTGCCAAACTTGGGGATTTTGCATTCTTTTAAATTTGGCATGCTTTTTTCATTGCTTCAGCAACAGTGATCTGACGCGTTTTGTGTACCATGGGGGATCAGTACCATCACTTATTATTGATGTGGTATATATCTCAAAAGTACCCGCCAGGTTACCCGAAAGCGCTAATGGGCTGCTTCCTGGAGTCGAGTAGGCGAGCCGACCTGAAATCGAATCCGCCCAGTGGATTACCGACGTAGGCCGGTGTGCTGGCCAGCCTGGATGTGGTTTTAGACGGTTTTTCACATCCCATCAGGTGAATACTGGGCTGGTCCTCACGTTCCGCCACAGCTACACATCTTGGAGACACCTGAACACCTTCGCACTCTTCTATGGATTACACTAGTCACAGGCAGCTGGAGGACACTCATTCTGTCCCTGAAGGGGGGGGGGGGGCGGGTACAGGGTTGCAGCAGGAAGGGCATCTGGCCACCCTTAAAATTAACCTTGCCAAATCTGATTCTAACCATGCCGACCATGCGAAACCGCGGCTCACAGGCACAATCAAAAGAAGAAAAGACGTCTCTCAATTGCTGTCGATGGTATGTTGTTGAAATCATTCCACATCTATTCTACACTTACATAATCAGATCGGAAGGAGTGAATACTGTCTCTTAAAAAGTCGTTATGGGAATTTTTATCAGCTTTTTCAAATAGATATACGTTGCGATTGTTTTTAATGGTTGTAGGTGTTATGGTATTCAGCCTAGCGGCAACTGCCTTGTGGTCGCTAATCCCTTAAATGAAAAGAGCTGCATCGAAGGCGAACCAAGTATCTCTTCAGAGACTCCTGACACCAATAGTCATGTTATAAATAAATAATAATCTAATTTCTACTCATTTAGGCTCATGCACTTGTCTGCTGGGACTTCTTTCGTTCACTGCAATAAGAGACGGATGCACACTTAAACGGGAAAATTTGAATAATCCTGGATCTTTTCCTTTTCTCCACTAAAAATTGTCCCAGCTTCCCCGTCGAACAAAAGGCCCTTTATTTCAAAAGCCTTGTTGGTGATAATAAATAAGCGCTTGTCCATTTCTAATCGCTTCCTCAGCTCAGATCCAGACTGAAGACGAGTGTAAAATGATGTTGAAGGCGAAGGGGGACTGGAACATGACAGCTTCTTAGTGGCTTTCCAAAATACACTACTGTTAAGTAACGACATTGTACGTCCGCTTGATGAAAACTCTGATATCAATGTAGAATAAAATGGTCTATCATTCTTTATGGAAATTTTCAAAGAAATGGAAAACGTGAGTCTTTCTAAGGTCCTCTTTAACAAATCAGACTCCCCCTTTGACAAACTCTTGGTTCCGTCATTGCTTTATCACAATCTTTACAGAGCCAATTGCAAACTCTCAGGACTTAGAGCCCAACATTTCCACTCAGTTATTCATTATTTAACGAGAAAACAAATATTCATCGGTTTTCATCATTTCTGAAAATATGTTTATTGCATTTAAGCCTTCGTTTTCTGCTTGACTCCATTGTCCCATAATTAATCTAGAAAGATTCATTTCTTTTTACATCCCTCAGTCTTTGATATATCTCTTACCTTCTTTCCATTATCTAACAGCGAATGACCGATTGACACTAAAGGCTACACATTTGTAGCACTGCTGACCTCTAATAACGTTTCCTAATATACGCAATAGGTTTATGTGAGAATAAGGTATCTCGTTTACGACATGTATATCTGTTCAAAGGAAATCACTAACAGAACTGGGTGTTGAGTGCTGTCCTTAGGTTAGTTAGGTTTAAGTAGTTCTAAGTTCTAGGGGACTGATGACCATAGATGTTAAGTCCCATAGTGCTTAGAGCCATTTCACTAACAGAAGGCCAGAACGCATCTTGTCAGAAGGGAATGCCCAGGCTTCGTCTCCACGAACAACCCTTTTGTTTCTGGAAGCACAGCACACATGTACAAGTGTAGCTTGCAATGCCACATCTGTCTCGAAATCTTCAGTAAGTAAAATCCAAACGAATAACACAATGAAAAGGATACGTTCGCAGTTGCATGTTATATACTGATACTAAAGCCGACATATTCACGAGAGAAATCAGCAACTGTATTCGTATTTAAAACCATTTTAATATATCGTTTACGTTTCGTGTCAGCTGCACATGCTTTGACAAAGTATTACTAATTTTGATATTTTTAGATCATCTTCAGGTCTCTCTCGTATTTGCGTCAGCCCATCACGTCCATGCCGGAACTACACATACCAGTGTTCTGATGTGTATTTTCGATAGATTGGGGCATTACAGGTTACTGACGCAAAGGGACATGACGGGTTACTGACGCAAAGGGGCATGACGGGTTACTGACGCAAAGGGGCATGACGGGTTACTGACGCAACCACAGATATAAATATGTTGATGAGTAATTCCGATAGGGCACGGTGGGTTACTGCACGGAATTGCAGATTTCTGAAGATCATCTAGGGAGATAGAAACTAGTAATACTGTGTAATAATATGAAACTTCCTGGCATATTAAAACTGTGTGCCGGACCGAGACTCGAACTCGGGACCTTTGCCTTTCGCGGGCAAGTGCTTTACCGCGAAAGGCAAAGGTCCCGAGTTCGAGTCTCGGTCCGGCATAAAGTTTTAATCTGCCAGGAAGTTTCATATCAGTGCACACTCCGCTGTAGAGTGAAAATTTCATTTTGTGTAATAATATGATCGACGGGAACGAAAAGTAAACGATATATTAAAATCGTTTTAAGTATACGAGAGTAAAGGGCTACTTCTACCGGTGTCTCTTTCAACCAGAATGGCAAAGTCACTTGGTACTGGAAGCTTTTACAGTGTTAGAATTGAAAAGAACACTATTGTGTACGTTCAGTATACTCAACATTGTGTTTTTCATTTATAATTAGGTCGTTCTACGAAGAAACGACGGAAGAAATAGTTAACATTTATTATAAACTACAATCACACAGCTGCAGCTGGTGCACCTGATTCCTTAAATTACTTGATAGCAGATGCTATATTTTGGTGCATTATTGAAATTTATATGACTGAAGTTTGCCACATTTCTGAAAGTGAATGTAAATAATATATCTGACTGTGATTTAGTTATGGAAGCTTAGCGGTGTAATGAACCTATCACTCACTGACTGACTCACTCACTCACTCTCTACTTCGAATGGGTTATTCGTTTGGTGAATTATTAAAGGGGTACCTCTGAATTTCTTCACTGTCTACTGCTGGGCTTACTGGACAAATGTCCCAAAGACTGCAGGAAAACCCTAGACTAGGTCGCATTAGTCGCTTTGGAAATTACCACTGAGGTGGAGCGTCGTATCACTCCCGACATATTTGTTTGTTCTGACGTGGGATTGAAATACCTCGAAAGTGGGAGTTATGAACAACCGATCTTACATATTTACCGAATATCAGTTCTACATTACTCCGTTATTGCCACAACCACCGCTTAGAATACGACTGCCACTCTAGTAATATTCCCAAATATTATTCACTGCATGCATCAAAATAGCGAGTTCCATATCGCATCCGAAGTGTGGCTTAGTACTCCACGAACTACCATGATGCAATTATTACCAATAAATGCTAGCCGCTGTTTACATTTTAGGCACTCATTACTTCTCGTACACGGTGTACATAATTATGCAAAAAGGTAAACAAGCAACAAACGTCTAAAGAAGAAGGGAAACCACACGTACCTTACAAACTCTCGTAACATATGCACAGCACCTTCGCAGATATCACACAAGGAACCAGAGTCTTTCATTCACATTTTCTACAGAATATTTACCGTCTTCGATTCATTTCATGATACTCCAGAACTGTGAAATGGCTACAGAAGTTTCCACAAATGCCGTAATCTTTTACCAGTGATTTCCCTCTCCTAGTAATGAATATTGTATTCTATTAGTTTGCGTTTAAGGAGAGATGTCCTTCTACATTGACTGTGTTGTTATGCATTTCCTCAAAATCATCCAGGAAATACGCTCTCCTGTAAAAGTTCTACACACTGAAAGTAGTCTGCTATGCACATATTTCATGCTATTTTATGTATACAGACTGAAGCGGCGAGTGAAAGTTTGTAGCAAAGCGTGAATCGAACTCGGGTCTCCTGCTTAGTAGGCGGGTGCGTTAGCCACTAACAAGGGGACCGTACATACTCGCCCCTCATCGATCTGACTCATGTTAACAGGGTTTATAGAGCATCGCTAGGACCTAAACTTATGTAAAGAGGAAGGCGCATCTCTCAATCTTTTTCGAGGAAGTCGACTTTGAAAGTATTAGGCTTGCTACATATATTGTTTTGTGATCTTGTAACCTCCCCCCTCACTTATCGACCTTAATGACAGTGAAAAATTGAACCGCGTGTACCTAATGGAAATTTGGGAAAAGCAATCGTCACCGAAGTTAATCTATCGGTAAAGAGGGAGGAAAGGGTTACATCTAAATGAAAGGAAAAATGCTAATGAAACTGGTGGAAATTAATTTTGAAAAGGGGTAAAGTTAATGAAGAAAGTAAATGTGCGGCCGTTACGTTAACAATTAACTAGCGGTAATTAGATGTTTGAGATTTGGGGGAAATCACGGTCGCCAGTCCTAAGGACAACTACTATAGTAACTGAAAAAGAAAGGTTATTACACATATAATTAACACTAGAAGCGTGGCAACTGAAGGTTGACACGTGTAGTGTGAAAACTGAAAGTTTGTCAGAAGTAATAAATTTCGCTACACTCTGACTTAATTTAGCAAAAGAATTAATAAAACCGGAAAACCGAAAGTTAATTTAGTGACTGAAGTTAATAGTGAGCTTTCTTTCTGAAGCACATCGAAATCCAGTAAAATACGGTTAGTCTTGGACTACCTCAACAATCATTTCAAAAGCAACTTGACTCTACGCAATTTAGAAACAAGAGATATAACTTTGAACTTGAATTAAATGATTCTGAACTATTAACAATAGTAAAATTTAGTACGTACCAAGCTGAGCTGCAGTCACAGGTAAGCTAAAATATGCTAACAAAACTCGCACTCTAAATTTGTGCTCGTGTAACCTAAATATTGTAGCCAGCTACTGAACTTTGAAATTAAAGCAGTGAAATCTAATTATATTATTTTAATGCTGGCGTTTGAATTTCAACGACACTCGGGTTCATTTCGGAAAAGGAAGGGACCCTGCTTGGCAATGCAATTGGGACAATGAGCAACAAAGGTTCATGCTAAGTTGCTGTAATTTTGCGAGGCAAATGGAACAATTTGAAAAGCTGAGGTCTGCCATACAGTTCTGAAACTTTACGTGCTTTTAGTCTTCCTTGTTGGTTGATTGAAGGTTTGAAGCCGTCGATCGAGGAGGTGGCGACAGTCACTCATTGTCAGCCGTCGCTGTTGCAGAAGCTGGATGTTGGCGCGCCTTCTTCTCGACACGGTCACCAGGCGAAACGGGCTCTTGATGTGCGCCAGCTAATGCTTCCCGTCCGCGACACCATGTCAGAAACTATCATCGCGAGTCGAGCGCAATTACATGCTGCCAAACCCCGAAAGCGCGGCAACTCGCGGGAGCGTCACACAACACCTGCTCCACTCGCTACTCCCGCCAGACTCTCACTGCCCGCGCTCCACGCGGCAGAGTTCACACTACCAAAGATCCTACACACTTTGATTCTTCACACGACCTATCGATGTAATCGTTCGATAGCAGTTTTCCCTAGGCAAGACCCAGCGTAAAAATACAAATAATATTTTCGAAACAAACCAATTATACATCGACATAAGTGCATAAATATATATATATATCCAAACAGTAAAGCAATTACAATATATAAAGAGACAGAAATGTCATATCTTGAGGTAACAAAACAAGGAAAAAAAAATAATAGTACAATAGATGCAACTAGGAGGATATGCATTTCCGGCGTTACACGTGCCCCACATTGTCTGAGGATGTTCGTGTAACGTAAACAGACTCAGAAAATGTCCCAAAAAAGAAACAGCGGAAATTTATATGCTCAAAACATCAACAAAATTTAGCATTCGTCTAATTAAGCATAAATCAATTTTTAGACCATAATAATTGAGTGGAGACACTCCTGATCTTATTCCACTCTGTCATCTTGCACAAAATAAAACAGGTTGACAACATATTAAAATTCATAGAAAACATAGAAAATGGTTTAGCTATTCTAAAATTGTCAAAATTCCCAACAGTATCAAGAAATGGAATACTATTTACAAAATTAATCAGAGTACATGGTCATAGAAACAGGTAGATCAAAATACGGAAATTAATAATTAATTACATAGAATACACATTTTTACATAACCCTTTCATAATTAATATTCTCGTCATGGGAGTCCATTAAACGCTAAACAAGAAAATAACACACATCAGATCGAAAAAAACATAAATATTGACAGTAGAATTCTTTCAGCTGTCCAGGAAGAAAAACAATTCCGCCTTCCGTACTCGCAAGTACAAAGAATGCCGACAGCGGCCCAAGAGCCAACAGCGGCACAAGAGCCGACAGCGGCTCGCCTCGCCAGTATTGTTGCGCCCGCGTGTGCGGCACGCTTGATCTCACTCGCCCTTGTGACGGCGTTTCCAGAACGTCCGTTTCACTGAATTCTTTCGGAAAAACTCACTCCCGAGTAATCTCAAGGAGTCCATAAACACTAACACAGTGGATAACTCAACACTGTCCATCATCACACGCATGTACTAGCCTGAAACTTAAAACAGCGTCTAAGTACATCGCCAGTGACTAGTAAATCACATATTTATGAAATATTACAGCTATTTACAAAAGCATATTTACATTCCTTAATCTACTGTGACTCAGCTGAAAACTTAAACTAGCAGCTTGGATTTTTCAATTGATAAATAATCACTCTCTCTTAAATAATTTAGTCAAAATTACTTATTAATTACAACTTCTTTAATGTCCTCTTGGTCAGTCAAAAGCATGGCAATCTAGCAAATCGTTAAATCTTACACTAGTTTTCCAGAGCTTGGATACTCTAAGCAATAAGCATTTGTGTGAGGTATACCGATGACTTTATATGGTCCATTATAAACAAACTTAAATTTAGAGATTTCATGGTCTATCTCGCTCGATTTCTCATGAGCTTTTACAAGTACTAAGTCTCCGATTGCAAACTTAGCAAAACGCGCTTTAGCGTCATGACGACGTATGCGAGCATCAGCTTTTAGCTTCATTACTTCTCGCAAACGATCTTTTTTCACACCAATACTAATGTCAATCCGTGGAGGGAATTTGATTACCTCTTCCACTAAACTTTTACTTCTGTCATCCAACAGGATTTCCTCTGGAGAAAATCCCGTCGATTCATGTCTCAAGGTGTTCATAATTCTCTTAAATTCTGCTTCATATTAGCCCCATGCCCTATGGTTGTGATGACAATAGGTACAGGAAAGTCGGCCTCGTCTTTGTTCGTGTGTTACGTTTGACACACCGTCTACAATACTTTCCAATTCACTTTCTACACTATTGTCAATGCCGAGATTCCCCACATTACAGTAGTTCAAATTCATACCTACGTCAATACCATTCGGCCAGTTAACAATGTGTATAGGCTAGTATTGCCTATGCACACCGTCTCCTGCCTCGTCAAAACTAACTACTATTGTTTTATCTTGGGACGTACATGTCAACGTTTTGCTTTCGCAGTTAATCACTGCACGGTACTTTAACAGCCAATCTAACCCGATAATTACTTCCGTAGTTAAGTCTGGCACGACGACAAACTCTTGTTCAAATCGTGCCCCACATATCTCGAAGTTGACAAAAATCTGTTTTGTGACCGGTTTACTGGCCTTCCCAGTAGCACCGATAATTTTCACTCCTGTTACTGGCATAACTACGATGCCAGGTCTGTCTTTCAGTAACTCAAATATTTTCCCAGATACAGCACTCAATTCTGCACCGGTGTCAATCAACACGTTTAGTTGTAGGTCGTGCATATTAACAGACACTACTATCTGTCTACACTTGTCCTCGACTGTTTCTTTATTTTCCCACAGTAAATCCTCGTCTATATCCAGGTCATTCCAGAAAAAACCATCCGGCTTTGATCCTAAATCCGGCTTATCTGGCGGCTTTTTCAGCCTCTGTTCACATACAGTTTTAATTTCAACACGCTTGTCCTGAGGCTTAGTCTCTAGCTTCGCCTCCAATACCGAAACCTTTTCCTGTAACTCGTCAACTAGTGAGTGTTGCTTTGCTATCAATTCACTAATTGTCACCTTCGTTGATTCCTCTTTAATCAGATTGATCTCATCTGCCAATCTACCTGGAGGAATGTGCCCAGTCGCATCTGAAATTACTTCCTCTGGATCTGCGCAACCCACACTGCTACCGTCTGACCGCATAACGTCAGCTCTAACCTCATACACGCTGAAATCTATGTGCTTTTCTACCAATTGTGTCCGGCTATCACTAAAATTTTCGTAATCTTTCCCCTTAATACTCTCGCAATGTTTAAACTGGAGGTTTGCGTCGGATGGGTCGGCTACTTCTACCACTATAACTTTCGGTAAAGTCTGCCGGTTAGGGCCAGAACTTTCCGTTACTCCTTCAACATCTAACTCCTGCGGGACGAAACACGACGAATCTTGCTCGTGCTCCCCATTAACATCAACTATTTCTGGTAAAGTCTGCCGGTTAGGGCCAGAACTTTCCAACACTTTACAAATACTATATTCCTGTGGGACGAGACGCGGCAAATACTGCACGCGCTCCCCATAAACACTTCTCCCATACAGACCCCTATAATCTCTTAGTTCGTCGTATAAGCGACCGAACTGCCTTAACCAGACCTCATCCCTCTCTGCATCCCCTCGCTCGATGACGGACGTTTTGTCCGACATCTGATCTTCTCTCAACAATTGCGAATCATTCTTAAACTCAATCTCCAGTTCCGCTTTGGGTATTACAGCTGGCACCTTATAATCGATTTCCGGAACACTACTTAAATTGTTCTCACTGACAGTGAATGTACCTTCTACTGCCGTGTATACAGCTGATCTACTACTTGTGGGCGCACTCCTTTCTCTTAACACTGGCACACTCTCCCGCCGTTGATTATTCCACACGGAATTTTCATACCGACGACACCTGGGTTTTCTCCTGCTATTGGGCCGCCAAAATTTCTCCACGCCCGGTCGGCCCCTCACCGGCGCGGCTAATGGTTTCCCTGTCTCGTCCCAGCAGATACGCTCCCCGGATGCTGCTGAGGCGGCTGATCACACCCTCTGGCGTTATTACTATTCTGTGAAGCCCGTATCACGTTAGTATGATACTGGTTTCCGTCATTCCTGTTATTATTCGCATTGTACCGATTGTTATTACGGTCCGAACCATTATTGTTATTGCTGCCATGGTTGCGGTATGCATTATTCCCGTGGTTATCGTTGCTGTGGTACCCGTTGATGTTACCACGGCCTCTACCACTGTCGCGATTATTGCGCCAATAGTCCTCGTCCTCAACTCTTCCCAGGAAATCATTGATTGTCCTGTGATTGCTCCCTACGTAGCGTTTTGTATCATCTGGAAACTTTTTGTAGAGTTCCCAGACTATTTCGGATTCCGTGCGGCGATCACGCAAATATTCCAACTTGCGGATCCAGCCCTCACAAAACTCCTTCATCGAGCCGCGCGAATTCGCATCGAAAGGCCTCGATACGACAAATTCGCGCCAGACACTTTGCTGTTTTTGCTCTGACCAGTATTCAGCCAGAAACAAATTTTTAAATTCGTCAAAAGTCAGGTTCGTAATGTTGAGGTTTAGGCCCCAACGCTTGGCATCACCAGCCAACACATCAATAACCGCATTAATTTTTCTCTCATTAGTCCATGATCTGGGTAAAACTCTTTCACAATTTTTAATGAAATCCGTCGGGTGTATACCGCCTTTTTTCAAGGGGTCGAACCGCTCCTCTTTCGTCAACAACTCCGAACTATGTGCACAGATTGGCACATAGCTCTGTTTTTCGTCAAGTTTCCTTTCTAATTCCGACACCCTCGTAATCACTTGGCAAGTGGTTGTCGCAAGCGTTTCCACTTCCCTCTTTTTCTCTTCGCAGGTATTAGCCTGCTTCGTCACTTTGGTATCTACTTCGGATACTAAAGCCTTTAAAGTTTCCACCTTCTTTTGATCCTCTTTTTTCACTAATTGAATTTGTTCCGTCACCTTATTCTCGATGATCGGAGCAACTGATTCTCCTACACTTTTCTCGATTCTGCTAATTTCAGAATTAAAACGAGTATTTATGCTCGCAATTTCCGCCTGAACGCCTATCATTTCCTGTTTAAGGTTACCGATTTCGGTATTAATCACGACAATATCGTCTTTGATTTTATCAACTTTTGTGTTAACAACTTCAACATTGTTGTTAACAACATTAATAGCTTTGTTCTGATTGTCTAGCATTCGTTCAATTTTTTCAGACTGAGCTACTTGCTTGGCAGCCTGAGCTGCTTGCTCGGCAGCCTGAGCTTCTTGCTTGGCAGCCTGATCTTTAATTTCTGCCGATTGACTCTTGATTTCGTTAATCAAAACATTCAATAAATCAGTTAAATTCCCGGAAACCACCGGTTTTACTTCCGTAGCGGCTTCCTCTTTCATTGTCCCCCCGTATTCGTCATCAAGGGATTCAGATTTGATTTTCACTTCCGATTCTGAAACATTTTCTAAAGTCTGGAATTCCATTTCTGCTCTTTGTTGCGTTTCGGCGGTCGCATCTTTCATGCTAGCCGCCTGCCCCGGAACAATGGGTACCGCTGTGCGCGTTTCCCACTGTTCGACCGATTGTTCCGTATCTAAGTCTACCAAATTCTGGTAATTGTTGCCTTCACTCATTTTAATAATTTTCAATATAAATGCAAAATCTCAACTCTAATTAGGATTCCTCACACGAATATTCTCGCTGACGTATCGACCATTTCGTAACCAGTACTTTGTTACGAGATTTGCACAATGCAAAATTCGTGCCCAGAACAACCTCAAATCCGAAGATTGTCCTGTCACCAGGTCGCCACGTGTAACCTCCCCCCTCACTTATCGACCTTAATGACAGTGAAAAATTGAACCGCGTGTACCTAATGGTAATTTGGGAAAAGCAATCGTCACCGAAGTTAATCTATCGGTAAAGAGGGAGGAAAGGGTTACATCTAAATGAAAGGAAAAATGCTAATGAAACTGGTGGAAATTAATTTTGAAAAGGGGTAAAGTTAATGAAGAAAGTAAATGTGCGGCCGTTACGGTAACAATTAACTAGCGGTAATTAGATGTTTGAGATTTGGGGGAAATCACGGTCGCCAGTCCTAAGGACAACTACTATAGTAACTGAAAAAGAAAGGTTATTACACATATAATTAACACTAGAAGCGTGGCAACTGAAGGTTGACACGTGTAGTGTGAAAACTGAAAGTTTGTCAGAAGTAATAAATTTCGCTACACTCTGACTTAATTTAGCAAAAGAATTAATAAAACCGGAAAACCGAAAGTTAATTTAGTGACTGAAGTTAATAGTGAGCTTTCTTTCTGAAGCACATCGAAATCCAGTAAAATACGGTTAGTCTTGGACTACCTCAACAATCATTTCAAAAGCAACTTGACTCTACGCAATTTAGAAACAAGAGATATAACTTTGAACTTGAATTAAATGATTCTGAACTATTAACAATAGTAAAATTTAGTACGTACCAAGCTGAGCTGCAGTCACAGGTAAGCTAAAATATGCTAACAAAACTCGCACTCTAAATTTGTGCTCGTGTAACCTAAATATTGTAGCCAGCTACTGAACTTTGAAATTAAAGCAGTGAAATCTAATTATATTATTTTAATGCTGGCGTTTGAATTTCAACGACACTCGGGTTCATTTCGGAAAAGGAAGGGACCCTGCTTGGCAATGCAATTGGGACAATGAGCAACAAAGGTTCATGCTAAGTTGCTGTAATTTTGCGAGGCAAATGGAACAATTTGAAAAGCTGAGGTCTGCCATACAGTTCTGAAACTTTACGTGCTTTTAGTCTTCCTTGTTGGTTGATTGAAGGTTTGAAGCCGTCGATCGAGGAGGTGGCGACAGTCACTCATTGTCAGCCGTTGCTGTTGCAGAAGCTGGATGTTGGCGCGCCTTCTTCTCGACACGGTCACCAGGCGAAACGGGCTCTTGATGTGCGCCAGCTAATGCTTCCCGTCCGCGACACCATGTCAGAAACTATCATCGCGAGTCGAGCGCAATTACATGCTGCCAAACCCCGAAAGCGCGGCAACTCGCGGGAGCGTCACACAACACCTGCTCCACTCGCTACTCCCGCCAGACTCTCACTGCCCGCGCTCCACGCGGCAGAGTTCACACTACCAAAGATCCTACACACTTTGATTCTTCACACGACCTATCGATGTAATCGTTCGATAGCAGTTTTCCCTAGGCAAGACCCAGCGTAAAAATACAAATAATATTTACGAAACAAACCAATTATACATCGACATAAGTGCATAAATATATATATATATCCAAACAGTAAAGCAATTACAATATATAAAGAGACAGAAATGTCATATCTTGAGGTAACAAAACAAGGAAAAAAAATAATAGTACAATAGATGCAACTAAGGGGATATGCATTTCCGGCGTTACAATCTCTAGCAAGAAAGGACTCTGTTGCAAACTGATGAAGTAATCAGTTTTAAACTGGTCTCTGGATGGAATCTCGCTGCTGGACCTTTTTGTTTTTTATTCTCGAATGACTATAACAACGGATTTATTATGACTGTACAAGTGATCAGTATTTAATGATTCGTTTATTATTTGTAAAATATTGATCCCGAAAAAGAGGGAAAAAATTTTATAAGGGTAGACAACTAAAAGTGATACACAGCCATTTAGAATGAAGTCACTTTCAACTATTTATTGACATTATTGTACCTAAACTTCTGACACTTATGGAGCACTGCACGAATCAGGATAATACTGATATTAGAAATATGTAAACTCATATTTATTGTGGCATTCAGCATACCTAATGAACGTCGAGTTATTACATGAGCATGGTTTTTTTCAGTGTTACTATTTCAGAAGAAAATTGGTTTACGTTCATAAACGGTTCTCGTTCATCACACCATTTCACGGCGTACCACGTCGAGTTATTACATGAGCATGGTTTTTTTCAGTGTTACTATTTCAGAAGAAAATTGGTTTACGTTCATAAACGGTTCTCGTTCATCACACCATTTCACGGCGTACCACGTGTATCTGACCACGTCACCGTATATTGGTACATACAACTGATGGTACGAGATTGATTGAATTTTTGTGCAGTCTTCCCTGGAAGTTACCTCTCTACTGTGTTCGACGATGTACGAGCGATTTTGTAGTCGATTTATAAAGTTTTCCACCTGCCTGTAAAAATAAATGTCTCATGGCTGCACCGACAGAGTACATTTTGGAGGAATTACTTTAATATTGCACGCTGGCAGACCCTCTTAAGAATTTCGTCGTGCAAAACAGGGCTAGTTTCCCTTTACATGAATCTAGGAGCAAAAGAAATACCAGTCCTCTTACATATTGCTTCAAGACACCGATTAAAAGTTTTCTGTACAGGACTGTTGTGAGTCTGGCGGACTTTGAAGACGTTATCAACCCGTTTTTGTATTTGTGTGCATACTCATCAGCTGCTTTTAGCACCCTTGGTGAAAATGAGCCAGTTGTCGTTTGCAAGCATGTGAAGACCGTTGGCAGTTATTTTCCACGTAAGGTGACAGCATACCGAGTAGTGTGTGTCACCTTAAGCATATCATTTTGCTGCCCAAGAACCGCGTTTGTTCCACAATCGGCGGGAGTTCGGTCATAAGCTGATCAATATTGGCGCCTTAGAACAAACATTCACAAATTGGCATCGTAGGGTCTATAAAAATAGTATTGCAATTAATGTAAATCAATCTGATAGTTTCATATGCAATATCTGTTTGATCAGTGTTAATAACAACATTCCTGTCGTATTTTGGCATGAGAGCCCGAGTCTGCATTCGTAAATTTGCTACTGCATCAAGGACTTGCTGCAGTAAAGTGCTTTCCCTCTCGGATACAAATCTGGTGATTTTTATCTGACGAATCCGATGTCTTCGTTTGAAGAGCATGACCCACGAGTCAGAAATATGAAAATTTAAATCAGAAAATTGGCTAGCAGCAGCAAGAGCACGTTGCGGCAAGTTTCTCGTAGTCACATGCTGAATAAATTCTCCAGCATCTACTAAATAATAATAGGTTCACAAATCAACTGCTTTAATTTTTTCATGCCTTGTTCCACATTGTTTTATATGTTTTTACAATCTTTTCAACTCTTTCATGATTTTGAGCCGTGAAATTTCCTTCCACAAAGAGTGGCCAAACTCCGCCCTATATGCTCTCTCGCTAGATTGACGACCTTAATCTTTTAATACTGTGGAACGTAATCGATGTCTGTTTTCGATTGCTTCTCTGCGGCCTTGTAATCGTCGGATGAAGATGAAGTAACTTCTTCGTTTTCTTCAGATACACTCTCTTCATCTATTTCTTGGTGGGCAATTAGTTCGTCTTCTACCATGAGATGTTCTCCCGCTAGTATCACGAAAATTCTGCGAAATATTTCTTCTCCAATATCCAAGTGCTCTTGTGTTATTACTGCTGAAGGTTTACAAGCGATGAAATTGTTTTGGGGAAGGAGCTGTTTTTAACAGTACTTTTGAAATTTCACTGTAAAGCTTCACTACCAGGTTCACGTTCTCTTGCTGGCATCAACACATTTACTCATGAAATCAGACATCTTGGAGCGTCGGGGGAAAACATACAAATGAAGTGTTCTTCGTGTTTGTAAACGCTTTTCCCTTTCTCCCCCCACCAACCGATGGTTGTTTGTGCACATGCACCTGTTCCTGGTGGGTCGAAACTAACTGAAGGATTACAGTGATTCGTACTGTACCTCTACCTATACTGGGAACATGTGCTCATGGTAGGTGAAACGTACCAGCAGGAATGCAGCTGTAGTGGTAAACTACTTCCAAAATGTTAGAGAAAAATCCTGGTAAACTACTTCCAAAATGTTAGAGGAAAAGGTAATGATTATGTTAACAATAATTTATTCCTCACAATTCGCGCAAGCTTAATAAACCTATTACGGGAATTGCGTGGCAAGAAAAAAAATAAAAGAAGCGGCGGGACCGAGATTCGGTTCAGTGTCCTCCAGTGACCACACGTTAGTATATATACATGCCTAAGACTATCAAAGACAATTTTCTTGAAAACACATGAGAGTTGCGCCTTCCTTCTTACGTATGTTGAAGTCCTAGCCCTGGTCTGCACACCCTGTCATCGTGAATCAAACTGGTGGGAGCAAATACGGATGGTTCCCTTGCCACAGCGGTTCATCCAACTGCACGGACTGCCCTGGAATGTCTCCTTCTTGCCATAAATTCTCACTGTCCTAGGTTCGCTTCCTACCATTGGCATAAATTTTCACTTTCCTCTTCAGTTTATATACGAAAAATCGGGTCCCTACGAGACCAGTAAAGTCTCTGAAATTGTGTCATTTCATTCGTATAGGTACTGGCACGTGGGTTTCAGGCTGGATCCTCCATTTACGTTTTATGCTGAGGTGCTATTCCAGAACGTGGAGAGCCTAGGCAATTCGTTTCGTGTGTAAAGGGGAGTTTAAAGTAGACTGGGGCGGCAGTGAGAATTTTGATCGAGGAGAGAGGCATGCGAAGGTAATCCGTGTGCAGTTGTGTGAATCGATGTCCGACAGTGCCTTTGTGGCTTACACACCTGCCCAGTAAGCATGAGATCCGGATTCGATTCCCAGACTTGGTGTAAATTTTCACTTTCCGCCTCAGTCTACATACATAAAACCGTATCTGCATGAGAAAAGTAAAATCTCTGAAAACTGGTCATTTCATTTCTATTTCCCTGTATGTATCTTTGCGCGTATCAGTAGCACTTGCTTGTAAAGAACCTACTGTGACTATTTGGGGTGCCAGAGAAACCTTATCTTTGGTTAAGAAAAGCAAAATCATACTACATAGACATGTCGGAGTGATGGAGTGATTGTTATAGACGCTTTTGCCGTATCACATGGAAATGGGCACAAAGAAACGACATCGTGCAGCATTACAGCGACATGGTGCTTGCTTGCACACCTTTATGGAATTATACGTTTGGTGGTACTCCAAATTTACTCACTCGAGATACTTTCCTGCTAAATTCCATGTGAACAAAGACAGTTCTTTGTTAGGTTTCTGAGCTCAGTTAGAATACATGCGTATGCGGTATTCACATAATTTGCGACTTTAACAAAGTGATTTTCCATTCATCTGATGTTTATTCAAACTCTCACATGCGCTCACTTAAGAATTTTGCTCACGAGAGGATTAAATTTAGTTTCAATATATTTCAGTACGAAAGAGAATAAATAGTCTATTACAGATAGAATACTTTATCATAGAACGAAAGTTACAGCTTGGAAGGGAAGGGCGTGTGGCAGTCGACTTTCGGAGCACGTGCCTGCAGTGACGAGGATTCGGTATTTGGCTACCATATTCATATACTGGAAAGTGATTCAGGACATGGCGGGGTCTAGTATCATATCACTGGTGAAAATAGAACGTAGTGCCCGGCTTGGTGTTTACTTCACTCAATGACTTTATAAGCCACAAAGGTATGTTGCCTGGATCTTCTACCTTATATCAGTACAAGCCTTTCAAAAGTTAATCAAACTTTTATAATACTGGATCCCCCATTTCGTCTATATCAACAGTTATTTCTTCCTCAGCCACGACGTCAGACTAGTCCTCTCCCTCCTAGAGGCCATCACCTTACCCTTTACACCTACCTGCACTCACCTCTGCAATTAACATTCGATTCTAAAAATTCTTCGGGTGTTTCTGTTTACTGAACCAGTCCTTCCAACGACCATTACATTTCCGATTTCTTTTACATTTTTTTCTGCAACCATTTCGCATTGGATTCCCTGCCTTTCCTACTATTTCATTCGTAAGTGACCTATTTCTGTATTCTTTAACTTCCCCGAAATATTTTTTTACTTTCTTCTCTAGTCGATAAACGCAGATTGTGAAGAAATCTTGAGATGATCTTCCTGATGCATGTTTTTCCAACATCTGTGACTGCCCTTTCTAGAGATGCCCGTAGCTCTCCAACTGAAGAGCCAACTGTGGTATTCTCTACATCACTGTCTACAGCCTGAGAAAACTCAAAAGCATCTCCCTATTCCGCAGTGCTGCAATATCCCATTTCTTCGCATATTAATAATTCTTGGATATGCCAGGATCTGTTGAGGATTGAGAGCGTCCACTTCAACGTAAATCTCGCAGTCGCTGAAAGAGCCTAATAAAGGATGGATGTATGGGTTCTAGGGCAGACCCGCTAGGTTAGCCGAGAGCGCTAATCCGCTGCTTCCTGGACACGGATAGACGCGCCGGCCCCGGATCGAATTCGCCCGCCGGATTAACGACGAGGGCCTGTGTGCTGGCCAGCCTGGATGTAGTTTTCAGGCGGTTTTCCACATCCCTCTATGTGAATACTGGGCTGGTCCCCACGTCCCGCCTCAGTTACACGACTCACAGACATTTGAAACACATCAGCACTTTTCCATGATTTATACTAGACGCAGACAGATGGGGTACTCTGATTCCGTCCCGGGGGATACGGGGTGGCGGCAGGAAGGGCATCCGGCCACCCCTTCAATTTAACATGCCAGATTCAATTTAACCACGCCAACCCCGCGCACAATGCGGGACAAACGCGCAAGCGATAGAAGTATGGCTTCTAGTGTAGTGCACACAAACACACACACACACACACACACACACACACACACACACACACACACACAAACAAACAAACAAACAATGAAACAATGAAAGTAACACAGGTGAGCCGAGGGCGAGGTTGCTGGCGTCGCCTTTCGAATTCCTGACGCCACTAGCTTGATATGTCGTGTGATGTCCCTCCTTTCCTCGAGGTTGTTGATGTGGACGGGGCGTGCTGTGGTGTGGCGAGTTGGGGAGTGGTAACGGAGCGAAGGGGACGCTGACGCGAGCACTTGCGCAAATGTCTAGTGGTTGCTAGGCACATTTGCGTGCCGATTTGAATCCGTGGCTGCCTTCGAGTGACGTCTTCGTTCGTAGCCTGGCCAACCACCTCTGGGATGTGAAACACCGATGAGAGAGTTGAGGCCAATTTCGCTGTGCTGAATTCTGGACCCCCTTTAGAATATTCAAGCTTCAGTATCGATTCGTGAAGTTCAGTTAAGTTTTGGACATTGAGGTCTTAATGTTATTCTCTTATTCATACATATAGGTCTACTGCGATCATTGTGATTTCTTAGCTGGACTACTTCACCACCAGTTGGTTCTTTTAATTGTGACTGATTTTTGCTTTTCGTGAGTCGATACTGGTCATGTTTGTTTGTTAACAGGATATCTTGAACAATGTGAGCTGATTGTGCTCCCTGAGCTGGAGCGGTGAAGTGTTTCTTCTGTGAGTCGTCACGCAGTGCCTGGATGGATGGGTCTTTAGCCGACCTCCCTGCCAAACATCTTCGAACATCAGATAAGTACCTTTCTCTTGTAATACGGCCAGGTGCATATTTCGAGATACCTGCGGGCATTGCAGACGTCATCGCTCGGATTATTATATTGGCTTAGGAGGTGCCTGGGTCTCAAAATATGCTACTTCTGAGGCTAGAATTTTTTTTCGGGCGTTTCGCCGTCGTTGTAGAGACAGTATCTTGCAGTGACACTATACCCCGTTTGGCAAGTTATTATTGTTGCTTTCAGGTAATTAACCTTGCTGTGTTAATATTTATTTTGCCTGTCTATACCAATATCAAAAGGGTCATGGAAGGCCGGTCCTCTCGCGGTCCTTCTGTTGTAACCTTTCTTGGTCTCCTGATTTTATTATTTCTTTATAATGCCTCTCTCGGGAATTCCATGAGAAACAGGTGGAAGTAGAAAACGATGAGTTTCTCCCGTATGGACTTAGTATATAACAGTAGAATTTGTGTCTGTAATAAGAACTTTTATAGTAATTCACGGTTTTTCGAACACATTTCCATTTACCATCATGTTACAGTCGTCTATTACTCCTACCGAAGCCTTGAGCTGCAGCATGCAATTCGGTTTCAAATTTTCGAGACTGCTTTCTCTGTCTGTTTATCCGGTTGAAGCCATTTCAGTCGTATGACGTCTCAAAGATATACATGTCTCTCCAGTCACGATACTTCAACGACATCAGCTGTTTTTCGAGCTTTACACCCATACCTACATTATTAATGAGCAGTTAAGAATTGAACAGTATTCATATAGCCACTAGCTAACTATTTACCTACCGTTCCACTTTCTATTAATACATGGGACAAAAGAAAAATTGTATCTTTGCGAATGAGTTCTGAGTTTTCAGTCTCTCTCTCGATGGTCATAGATCAGCGGTCTAAAAGGCCGGTACGGTAGCTCAGCACGTTCGATCAGAGGGGTGGCTGCTCTCTGTATTATAAAAGAAAAGAAAAAGAAACTGAGCGAAGTATCCAGCGATGAGCATGAAGGGGTGTCATCTGACGTCTGCGTGGACCAAATGACGGGAACCATAACAAAGAAAATGGAAAAAAGGAGAGAGTAGCTTAATCAAAACGTCCTGGGTCCAAGGCTAGAACCCCACAACTACTTACATTTTGAATAAAAATCAAGGGCAGTAGAAGACTTCCAGCAGAAGCTGTTGCCCTAGTTTTGCCAAAGGCGCTCTCAAAGAGGGCGGTGGAGTGGAAAGAAGTTTAGGGCACTCTCTTACCCTTGCGATGGGATACTGCCTCTAAAAGGCGAAAGGATTAGTACTGATCTATGGTATGAGTAAGCAGAAGGCATTGGAAACAACTGCAGTAAAGACACATAATGTGCATCCACAGGAAATGCGGTCTGTAACTGAAAAAGTGTCATGGTGATCCTTCTATTGCCGAAATATTCCGGATTGGTCCACCCATTCAAAATTCAGGCTGAGGACTGTCAAGTGGGAGGTGACCATGACAAAAATATGGAATAACCAACGACGGGATAACATTCTATTAGGCGGCGCTTGGAACGATAGAAGTTTAAAGTTAGTAGGGGAGCTAGAAAATCTAAAAACTGGAAAGCAAGATTCAGTGTAGAGATAGTGGGGCTCAGAGAAGTCACACTGAAAGAAGATAAGGATTTCTGGTCGGATGAATACAGGCTAATATTAACAGTAACAGAAAATTGTATAACGAGAGTGCGTTCCATTATGAGTAGGAAATTAAATGAAAGAGTCAGCTACTGTATGCAGTTTATTGATAGTGCACCTTGAACTTCTTCGGCGCAATGAAAACTCCATTAAATTTCGGTCGTGTGGCCTCGCAAATAGTATTGCTCCTAGTGACATTTCGGCCGCGTATGATCCGGACATCCTCAGAGTTAGTTGCGAAACTGTGCGGCAAGGTGCCAAGTGCGGCCTTACCTGCTTCACCGCGGCGGTACTGTGCATGCAGCTCACAGGTCCTGGTCGGTGGAGAGGTCACACAGACATGTGTATTCGGCGGCGGTAGTATCTTGCCGATTTCTCAGCAATTACATCAACAAGCGGATTATATGCCCTATCCAAATTAAAATCTTTATTTCTGTTTGTTAAGTTATTGGTTAATCAAGTTCCTATGGATAGCTTGAAGATGGAATCCCAAAAGGCACAGATGGATGTTACACTTTACACATCACTGCAGGTCGTCGAATGACCCGTATCAATACAACGTGGTGCCACAACTGTTTGGTCTGGATGTAGTAACCATGTGTACACTCATGAGCCAAAGCACTATGCCCACCGACTTAATAGCTTGTTTATCTTTCTTTTCAACGAAATACATCACTGATACTGCTTATCAGAGTTCCGACTGTTTGTTAGTAGGTTCTTGGAGGTACGTGGTTCAAAATGGTTCAAATGGCTCTTAGCACAATGGGACTCAACTGCTGTGGTCATAAGTCCCCTAGAACTTAGAACTACTTAAACCTAACTAACATAAGGACATCACACACATCCATGCCCGAGGCAGGATTCGAACCTGCGACCGTAGCCGTCGTGCGGTTCCAGACTGTAGCGCCTTTAACCGCTCGGCCACTCCGGCCGGCTGGAGGCACGTGGCATTAGGTGTCCACGCACAGGTCATGTAATTCGCGTAAAAAAAGGGCCGCTGATTTGCTATGCGGTGACGGCGCCCGATAGCGATCCAGATGGTCCCCATGGGATTTACATCAGGCGAATATGGTCACCGAGACAACTATGGGATTTCACTATAATGCTCCTCAAAGCACTGTAGAATGATTCTGGCTCTGAGACATGGATAATTACAATGCTGAAAGATGATATCGTCATCGTGGAAGACATCAAGCGTGAAGGGATGCTGGTGGTTCGCTGCTGTCAGTGTGTCTTGGATTACTACCACAGGTCTCACGCGAGAGCAGGAGAATGTCTTCTATACCGTAATACTGCTCCCATCAGCCTGCGTCCGCGGCACGCTGCACGTTTCGATCCGCTGTTCACCTCGATAATGGCGTTTGTGGAGACGATCATCGACGTAGTGTAGCAAAAATGTGATTCAACCGAAGAGCAGACACGTTTCCTTCGCTCGACGGTCGAATCCTGGTGGTCCCATGCCAAATGGAATCGTAACTGACGATGTCGTTGGGCCGCCATGTGGAAACGTAGGAGTGGTAAGCTGCGTAGCTCCACGTTGAACAATGTATGATGAACTGTGCACTCCGTAACTTTCAGTAGAGAGGCCAAAGATCACCATCTGTGGTGTGCGTACTGTAAGAACTTCAGTGCACACACCTTCAGATTATTTGACCTGTCGCTCTAACGTTAGTAGGCGAGTATCAGCATTATGTCTCGTGGTCTTATTGTGGCGTGTTTATCTTCTGCCGTTAGGTCAGACGATAGAAATGCCACTTGCACGCTTAGAGTAGCAGATTGACGGTGAACAACTTTAAACAGAACTTGATTAATTTTCACACACATTTATTAAAATAATAACAAGCATAAAATTACTTAACTTGGTTCTGGATGCTATTTACAATTGACAATCTGAAGTTCCTTTGGTATTGGTATGTTAATCTTATTCTCACATATATCTCTGATACTTGACAAAAGTGTCTATACATTAATCTTCATGGCTATGTACAGGAATATGGTAATCTTATTAGGCGCAGACTGAAACTTGACTATAGACTGGTACAAACAAATGCAGACTGGTGCAGACAAGTGCTGACTGTCTAATTGGAGGTCTGTACACTCCTTATAATACCCCGCGCGTTCATGTATCCCTGCGCGAGTGTGATCTGCGAGGAGAAAAGTTTCTACATTAGCAGCAATCTCATTGGCTGCGCTACATATTAATACGCGGATCGGCGGAAGCAGAATTTGGTCCGTCTCTATGGCAGCGCCATCTCATAGTGCGGAGACGGACGAGCGCTGCGCCTGCACCTGCGCTGTTGTGCTTAGCGGGGCGCGCACTAGTGCGAAAGTTGTGTACGCGCTGACTCCGCGGAACTATGTCCACAACACCATCTATCCTCCTTTACAGAGCAGACAAGCCGCTGAACCCCGTGTTCTGCAAAGAGACGTGGACGTTCAACCAGTGGTAGTTTCACTGTCCTTTTTCCTCTTTTCGTAGATGCCCACGACAGTAGCACATGAACATTTGACCAGATTCGCCATTTTCGAGACGCTCGTTCACAGGCTCTGCTCTTTGTCAAAGTCGTTTATCTCAATGGATTTCCCCATTTGCAGCCCATGTCTTCTCTAGGGTGATCCCCTGTCCGCTTGCTTACTTTTGTTAACGCGTCACGTGCCCGCATCGCCATCAGGCGGCATCCAACATCGTGGGGGGCAGTGGTCATAATGTTTTGGCTTATCGATGTATCTTGGGTATTCCATACCCCTCTAACGAACAGTGCTTGTTGTCTGATTTTTATGTGACTTATCACGATTTCCGCAATGAAACTGATACACACTTGTCTTCGATGCAACAAATCGTACTTCACAGAACCGAGTAAGGCTGCATTCTTGGTAGAAGGCCGGAAGGTAACCTTAACACAGGGTTTCTCGAGAATATTGCTTATCTTTGAGGAAACAGCACCTACATAAGGCAAAAATGCTTTTGATCCGAATGAATTACTGTCTTCTTCCAGATCACGTAATTGCATTCTGGGATTCACATTGAATGCTCTTCGAATTTGTTGCTGGGAATACCCATTCGGTTTAAAAATCCTCTTGAGGTATGTGAGATCTTCTCGCAAATTATCATTATCGGATTACAGTGGGCTGTGTGCACTAAGGTCTTAAGGACACTACTACAGATTCACGTGCGTTGTGTTGCGATACACAGGATGTCCTAATGAACCGTCTGCTTTGCGACGAGAAAAAAGGGACATAGCCATCCATTTCTTTTTTCATAGTGATTTTAATGCTAGTGTGGATAGAATTCAGATGCTCAAGATATCGTTGCAGTTCATCCTTCTCTTGAGGCCATACTACAAACCTGTTATCCACGTACCTCCAAAAATCTGCTGGTTTAAAACTTGCTGAGTTAAGTGCCCTGTCCCCGAAGTCTTCTATAAATAAATTAGCTACCAGAGGGGAGAGGAGGCCTCTCATAGCAACTTATTTAATCACCTCACAAAATTAAACTGAAAAAAAGATGAATAAAGCAAGTGCAGGCAGTGATGTTTTTATCAAACTATTTGCCGATAAGAGACAAAGAATCCTTTAAAGGTACCTTGGTATAAAACGACACCATGCCAAAACTCACTAGCATGTCAGAGCTATTTACCCTAATGTTGCTGAGTCTCTGAATGAAATCCACAGAAAGGAGAATATGTTGCCTACGTATTATTAAGGTATACACTTAACATCCAACGTATACTGGAACCTTTTTCTTGTTTGATCCATAATACCACACTCCAAAATATGGAAAGCAAAGAGCGTTCAGTATAAGAGATGTGTCTCACCGTGTCGAAATTGAGCAAGTGCTCATAGATTTTAAGACTTGCATTTTAGCATTTAAAACCCCATGTTTATTGGACGTTTTTGCCGGTCGCGGTGGCCGAGGTGCTTCAGTCTGGAACGGCGCGACTACAATGGTCCCAGGTTCGAATCCTGCCACGGGCGTGGATGTGTGTGACGTTCTTAGGTTAGTTAGGTTTAACTAATTCTAAGTTCTAGGGGACTGATGATCTCAGATGTTAAGTCCCATAGTGTTCAGAGCCATTTGAACCATTTGGACGTTTTTGTTGGTGCTTTGGTCCATATTACCAACTCTGAAAGCTTGTAGACGGAATACCGGTTCACCTACTGCCTACAAAATCTACACAAAACGCTTCATCATTTCTAACAACCGCTAAAAACGTACAAAATGGCGGAAACTTCTTATGGTGGTCTCTAGGGCACTTTCCTTCACGTGGCTTTAGAATCAGTCAGTGGCTAGAAGCAAAGACGACAAAACTTCATGTTTTCATAGGTTCTTTATTTTCTGGGTACAACACTCTTCCTTGCTGTTTAAGATCTGCCAAAGAAAAACTCACATACCCTGCCACAGTGTTCGTGATATACTCGTATTACTTGCAGTGCTCGTTTCCGGAATAGCTCCTTCAAGGAATTGAGAGTCTGGTGATCTTCCAGCGCTCTCGATAAGGCCGCCGCAGAAAGTGTCGCAGGAAGGGCAGCGTGAGGTTCGCAGAGTGTTGGGGAGGGACCGTGTGTTTGTTCGGCGGATCGCTCGCTTTCACGTCCAGCTCTCTCTCTGCTCAGCTGCGAATTCGTGTTGATCCTTTCTCCCGTCTGTCTGACCGACTGCAAGCGCATGGGTTCTCAGAAGCAGAAAGATGGAAAAAAAAGGAACAGGTCTGTTCTGCATTTGTCATCGCATCAACCTTCAGACCTCTCCGAAATACAGCCGCCGTTCTGCATTTCTATTTCACGAAGATCATCTCGAGCACAACACGTCTCTAAGGCGACTGATCTCTCTCTCTCTCTCTCTCTCTCTCTCTCTCTCACTCACACACACACACACACACACACACACACACACACACACACATACACAAACACACACACTATCTCTCTTTCTCTCTCTCTCTCTCACTCCCACACACACACTCACACATTAACATTTTGCACCTACTTTCACTGTACTTTTCTTACACAACTAAGTATCTCATTTATTTCTTGTGGCATTCTCTTTCCACAACTCTGAGCATTTGGCTGACTGATCGGCGATAAAATACGGTAATCCCTGACCACCGTATCTTTTATTTCAATTCAGCCAAAATGGAAAAATCGTAAGAATCATTATAGCTTGTGCATACATATCCAGTCACAAACGTTCTATTCTGATCATCAATTTTTTTTTACCACATCCAAAATAAGCAGCAATGGTAATGGGCTTCAGTTATCGTTGTCAATCTATGTGACTAATTTTTCTATTCGGTACAAGTAGAAAACTGCAAAACACTTTCCCTGTAAAGTTGATTTCCAAACTGTGAATTATATGAAGGTAATCCAGTTATCGCAGTGTACTCGTGTTGCCAAACGTGAGCTCAAAAATGTTCCTTGAGTACCCAGTACCAATTAAGAAGCCGAAACGTCTTAAGCTACAATCCTTAGACAGAAAATAGACTTGGGTATTGTTGTGTTAATCGCCTGGAGATCCCGTAGGGTAGATTCAGCTGCCTAAGAGCCTACATTTACATCTCTACTCCGAAAGCTACCCAACGGTGTGTGGTGGATGGTACCTCTGTAATAATCTCATTTTCCTTTTCACTTGGTGCAGTCTCGAATGTTTCGCGGGAAATACGATTACTGGTAAGCCTTCATGTGGAGCCGAGTCTAATTTTATCTTCATGATCTTTTCGAGATATATATAACACAAACGATCATTCGAATCAAAACAATGTTTACTATACACGGGCTGTAAAGTGTGTACCTTAACACCGCTGAGCACTACTTCATCTTCGATACTGTCAAACAAACGTGTTCTACTGTAACCTCATTGCTTTCCAGATTTTGGGAGTTAGTGGCATGCTACAAATCAAGACAAAAATGTCCAGTAAACGTAAGCTACAAGGTGCATAAGTGAAGACCTATAAGTACTTGTTCCCCTTCACTACTTCGAAAAGAAATGTCTTCGATTGAATCAGTTGGTCTTACGTAAAGGTATACTTTTTAAATCTCGTGTTAGAAGACTGTAACATCCCTGAATATTTACTGTTCCTCCAGGGACACCCTGTATTCGGAGAGTCTAGTGGGAACTTCTACAGCAGACAACGCTGTTGACACACACAGTAGTTACGGTTACTAGAAGCCACACCACAAGTTGGGATACGGGGCCAAATTTCTAGTAGTTGAGATTTTCACAAATGTTTTATTCGTATCTTACAGAAACTAGCAGTACGGCAATAAACTGCCTTTTAAACACGCCACTAACGGCAATCAAGTAATTTATAGCAATACAACAATTTTAAAAAGCTTTTTAAAATAACATAAGCTAGCAGTACGGCAATAAACAACCTTTTAAAACACGCCGCTAATGGCAATCAAGTAATTTATAGCAATAAAACAGTTTAATTTAAAAAAAAAAACACAGAAGCTAGACGTACGGCAATAAACTACCTTTTAAAACACACCGTTAACGCCAATCAAAGTAATTTATAGCAATACAACAATTTAAAAAATTTAAAGAAATTAGTAAACAGGCTACTAAAGTAAATACAGAACTTTGTTAATAAGGTACGGTGAGGTAGTGAAGATACGAACACCGCCATTAAAAAAAAATTACACAGGTCTCCCCAAACACACGATTAATGACAATAAGGGAATTTACAAACTTGGAGGAATTTAAAAAATTTTTAAACAAAAGTGGCCTGGAATATCATTAGAACATAACAGATATGACGCACCAGTGTAAGGTGGCCACAAATCACCCACTCAGGGATGCACAGGCTGGACAGAATACTGACCAATTTACATACGCCAGTAAACACAATTGCCACTCTCAGGCTGGTCACTGCACCGACTTTTACCCAGCAAAACTTTTTATAAGATGGCTTAACTTGCTGACAGAATTAGAGCTAACGTCGTGCAAGGAAACATTACACCACACATTCCTGAATGAGCGACCACATGATCAACCAACAAGAAGCATGAATTTACTCATAACCCACGACAGAATAGCGAAACAATTAAACTGCCAAAACTACACCTCCCATCCGACAGTAACGAGAGGAGGAAGAAAGATCACTGTCTTCAATTACACCGGTGCCAGGGACAGGGAACCCGGTCGCCGGAGGCCACAAGGCAGAAGAGACGCTGGTTACAAATAATTATCACTTAATTAACTTGCAATTATGCCCGAACAGGCAGTACACGACCTCCGATCGCAGGGATCCACACATCCGGCAGCGCACGCGTCGCCAGCGTACCCAACACGCCACGGTCACGCGACAACACGCTCTGTCACCGGAGTTCACGCCTTCTCTGCAACGTTGACGGTTAGGTGTCTGTTTTGAACTCCATTGTTGAAACGGAGGACTTAAAGAAGCTTGTTAACGTCCCACCAAGGCGAAATGAACAGCAACTACTTGTGGGGCGATTCTGTATACAACCAACACGCGGGGAGCTCTTCCGTCAGCTCGACCCGCTCGTTACACACAATCGACATACATCACGTGGCGACTCGGTACAACCGACCACGTCTGCTTCGTGCTGGAGAGCCACACTGCCCTCCTGTGTCCACCACACTCATTGCTCGCAACCCCCCTACTTCCGCGCCACCACACGAGGTTACAACCAGTCAATGATCTTACTTCCTCCCTAGCAGTTTCCCGGAAGGAAAAACGCAGATATTGATAGCAGAGGGAAAAGACAACCAAGCAGCCACTTAATGACAGACAACATATCAAACAAACATGTCAGGGGAAGAAAAGGAAAACCAATGCAATCTAAACACAAGGTGTAGCACGAGTCGATACACGGCTCATCTGTGATGCAAAACGCCTCTCTTCCAGCGTCTGCCACTAGAGTTCGTTGAGCATCTCCTGAATGCTATCGAGCTTAGCCACTGAATCTGTAACGAAACGTTTTGGTCTTCTGTAGACCTTCTCTGTTTCCTCCCTCTAACATATCTGGTCCAGAACATGTACTGATGAGTAATACTCAAACACTTTTCGAGCGAGTATTGTGTAAACCCCTTTCTTTTTTGACAGGTTACATTTCCTCAGGATTCTTCCAATGAATTTGACTGGCATCTGCCTTACCAGTGATTAATTTTATGTAGTCGTTCCATTTCAAATCGGTCCGAACGCATACTCCTAGACGTTTTATGGAAGTAACTGCTTCCAGTTACTACAGTTATGTAATTACCCTAAGAAAGGGCTACATTACGTTACATTTGTGGATGTTCAGGGTCAGTTGATACTCACTACACCAAGCGTCGATTCTGTGCAGGTCTTCCTGCATTTAGCTACAATTTTCTAGCGCTTCATCATCCGTGAAAAGCCTCTTGGAACGTCCGACCTTATCCACTATGTAGTTCATATACATTGCGAAAATTAATGGTTCTATAACACCCCCCTCGGGGACGCCTGAAGTTACTTTTACGTCTGAAGTGTTTCCCCGTTCGGAACGTTATTCTGTGTTATGTTTGCTAGAAATTATTCAATCCAGTCACGTAGCTAGTCTGATACTCAGTATTTTGTTCACCAGGAGGCCATGGGGAACTGTATCTAACGTCTTCCAAAAGTCAAAGATTTCTACAAGAGATGTAATTATAGAGGGATTGAAACTCATTGAACAAGATAGGGCAGGGAATTCAGCCTGCCACTGGAAAAGTATGGCGAAGAACACAAATCAGATAAGTGAAAGGAACCACGTCAGCGTTGCCTGAGATGATGTTAGCGCACGTACAACAGCTTTACGATTATTGTAAGAATGAACCTTTTGAAAAAAAAGTAGCTGCATTTCTAATGGGAAACTGTTCTTTCTAAATTTCTTCTATGAGGCGTTAATTACTGTTTATTTACACATTAGTTTTGTTAAAAATTTTGTTTAATTTTTAGAGAGGAATTTGTAAAGTTTGTTTTGAAATGAAAAGAGTTATAGATCTGGTTAGTTATTTTAAACAAATATAGTATTCGCATATCACCAAAAATGAAATTTTTTAGAAAAGTTTCTTTAGTATCTCACTTCAAGGACGACTTAAACTCTAAAACAGTAATCAGAAATTAGTAATAAATTACAACAAAAAAAATAACTATAGAAAAAATTTTGTCTTGTTGACTTCAACATTTTCGCAGAACAAAATTTTCACTTTCTGCGGAATACCCATTTTTCTGTATCGTAGACGTGGGGGTTTGCACTATTTCTCTGCATATACCGTTATTTTCACTACGAAATGACAGTCCATTAGAAGAACGCAGCTTTGGCAAGAGCTACAGATTCAGATTCTTTTTCTCACTGATACTGATGGAAATCTTTAAAAACAGCCTCTTAATTGGGACCGGAGAGACAAACAGATTTAAGACCGGGCTAGCTGAAACATAGTATTGGTACACACTTTTCATCATCTCTCTAAGGACTTGTTCTGTGACTTACAAATCTGAAGGATATTTTTGCTGAATCAAAGTTTTGTTACAGACGTCAACGATGTTTAGCACGAGTGATTTTTGTTGTGATTACGTATCTGAATAATCTGTTATTGTGACTTTCCAGTGTATTACTCCATGAGTATTACCGATCTGGAAGTATTAAACAAAGCTTTTTAGTTTGTTTGAGAACTCTTAAAGATGAATTTGATTCAAATAATTCATGTCGGCTCTCTGTCGTCACATCTTTTCTTTCAGATGAGCAGTTCTGGTGCTTTGTTTGGGCCCACCCAGGCTATTTTCGTAATAACTTTCCACTCAGCACTGTTCGATGTGTATTTGCAAAGGATATAGAAGCATTTTCTGACTTCATCTGAGGGAACGCAGGTGTAGTAACAGAAAGGAAATACATCCGTAAGTACATTTAGCTGCTCCACACCAGCTTTGTCTAATGCAGTCCTACAACAATAGAGAATGCTGTAGTAGAGAAACAAGATCAACTGCCCGGTATATCTTGTTAAACTATATCTGTTTTGCATACAAATCACTTCACACTCCAACAAAACCACAAAAAATTAACAAAAATTAATTATTCAGTAAGGCATGAGTTTTCACAAATATTCAGTTTATTTTGGGACAAATATAAAAGAGTAAATGTAAGTGTCAGAGTTTAGCCCGTGTCCTAAAATTCTTTTCACTGCTTAAACTTTGAGATGATTTATTGCAAGACGACATCCGTTTGTCTAACGTGAAAATGGGGTAATGGACCCTGTTATATGACATGAATAAATTACAAACTCACCAAAATAATAAATTAGGAATTCAATGTCCACTAAATGAAACAAGAAACAAAATTAATTCGAATTGATGCATCAAAGTGACTCATAAATCATCTGAAAAGAAATAATATTTCTAAAGCAAAACTTAGGAAAATCTGATTGAAGGCTTGTGGTAAGATTATAATAACCACGTATAAAACTGAAACAGTTGCGGTCGCGAAGCTGTACCGTCGTTGTCGTGGTTGTAGTATAAAGAAAAGATAGTACTACAGAAGGGAATGCGTTGCATCAGTGGCTGGAGCTGGAGACGAATTGGTCATTCGAATCTGAAAGTCAGTTTTCAGAGTGATGCTTGAGACTACTGAAACTCTATAAAAATTAAGTTACTCTTCCTACGGATTATCTCACTATCGCAACTCTATCTCACCATATCAGTCCGTGGGTGGAAGCTAAAGCGTCTGTAGAATCAGACATTGATGGCCCACCGACGACTGTCAAGTGCGGTTAAGTTCAAATCACCCCGAAATGTAAGTGCATTTCATTTGCTCGGAGATGGAATCTTGCAGCATGGAGATGAAATAAGTCGAATAGTCAAATGCCGAAAATCGAATGAATTTGTATAAACAGATTCATAAGAGGGAACTCGAGATTGTGAATTTTGAATTCTTTACTCTATTCGGATTTGGTATGTAACGAATGTTCTGAGCGCCGATCACTAAAAAGATTCATTGAAAGGTGCCGGTCCCCTTTCCTGGGTATTTTTAAGGCAGTCATCCACTGACATGCTTCCTGCCATTTGGTGCTGAAAAAAAGCATCTTAATCGATATCCCTTTCCGTGGCCCATGAAGATGGACCTCAGCAGTGCAGTCGAGTTTCCAACTTCCATTAAAATTGCTACACCACGAAGATGACGAGCTACAGACGAGAAATTTAACCGACAGGAAGAAGATGCTGTGATATGCAAATGATTAGCTTTTCAGAGCATCCACACAGAGTTAGCGCCGGTGGCGACACCTACAACGTGCTGACAGGAAGAAAGTTTCCAACCGATTTGTCATACACAAGCAGCAGTTTACCGGCGTTGCCTGGTGATACTTAGAGGTGATGCCTCGTGTAAGGAGGAGAAATGCGTACCATCACGTTTCCGACTTTGATAAAGGTCGGATTGTAGCCTATCGCGATTGCGGTTTATCGTATCGCGACATTGCTGATCGCGTTGGTCGAGATCCAATGACTGTTAGCTGAATATTGAATCGGTGGGTCAGGAGGGTAATACGGAACGCCGTGCTGGATCCCAACGGCCTCGTATCACTAGCAGTCGAGATGACAGGCATCTTATCCGCATGGCTGTAACGGATCGTGTAGTCACGTCTCGATCCCTGAGTCAACAGATTGGGACCTTTGGAAGACAACAACTATCTGCACGAACAGTTCGACGACGTTTGCAGCAGCATGGACTATCAGCTCGGAGACCGTGACTGTGGTTACCCTTGACGCAGCATCACAGACAGGAGCGCCTGCGATGGTGTACTCGACGATGAACCTGGGTGCACGAATAGCAAAACGTCATTTTTTCGGATGAATCCAGGTTCTGTTTTTAGCATCATGATGGTCGCATCCGTATTTGGCGACATTGCGGTGAACGCACAATTGAAGTGTATTCGTCATCGCCATACTGGCATATCACCCAGCGTGATGTTTTGGGGTGCCATTGATTACACGTCTCGGTCACCTCTTGTTCGCATTGACGGCACTTTGAACATTTCAGATGTGTTACGACCCGTGGGTCTACCATTGATTCGATCCCTCGAAACCCTCTATTTTAGCAGGTTGATGGACGACCACATGTTGCAGGTCATGTACGGACCTTTCTGGATACAGAAAATGTTCGACTGCTGCCCTGGCCAACACATTCTCTAGATTTTCAGATTGAAAACGTCTGGTCAATGGTGGCCGAGCAACGGGCTCGTCACAATACGCCAGTCACTACTCTTGATGAACTGTGGTATCGTGTTGAAGCTGCATGGGCAGCTGTACCTGTACACGCCATCCAAGCTCTGTTTGACTCAGTGCCCAGGCGTATCAAGGCCGTATTTACGGCCAGAGGTGGTTGTTCTGGGTACTGATTACTCAGGATGTATGCACCCAAATGGCGTGAAAATGTAATCACATGTCAGGTCCAGTATAATATATTTGTCGAATGAATATCCGTTTATCATGTGCATTTCTTGTTGGTGTAGCAAATTTAATGGCCAGTGGTGTATATTAAACAAACCTTACAGTTCTTACAATGCATAAAGATTTCGTTTCTGCGGACCTGGCTTTCGGCGGCGTCCCACTCTTACCTTCTGTTCTGTCTGTGGTGCCCGGTTTTCGAAAAATTCGTCGCGTAACATTACGTCTCATTACACATATCACTTATCTCAGCCTGTGAAACAAAAGAAAATACAGCTAAAGGAGATGGTGCCTTAAGACACAGGAAGGGGGTGTTATGAATTACATACAGATTTTCCTCGCTTAATTCTCTGTGATGATCTTAAATCACTTCAGGCGAATACTGAGACTATTTTTTGAGCAAAGCTATCGGAGCTACCTGCTACTTCTAGTTTAACAACCACTGGCAGATCATTTTTTAAACCTAGTGTCACTAGAGTAAGAAATATTACGTGTGATGCACTGTTAACACTCTACACGTTTCTAGAAAGATTCTCAAGTGTCCCTTGGGATTGTGTCGTGGAAACTGTACGGTATTTGAAAGAGATATCGGCGTAAGATTTTCTCAAGCATAAGGTACATACACATTCATTGTCAGTGGAATTAGTTACGCCCACTTTATAGAGTTAACTCATTAACTTTCACCTCATGACGATGAAGTCGTAACAATAATTTCATGAGACTATCAAGACACTGGGGATGCATAATCATTCAGCTGCCAGGCGTAATTAAAGAGAATGGTGGTACCTGAATGCATGTTGCGCACATATCACTCTACCGCGTTCCAGATGTGTTCAGCGGTATTGGCTTTGTATGATCTGGGAGGCGGAATATGGTGAGGGGTCAGGAGACAAAAAGCAGTCTATAATCAGGAGGCCGTTATCGAGAGATTCTGTCTGCTTGGGAGTAACAGAGTAGGACATTACCTGGTGGGGGTACAAATTTTCGAAAGGCTTCTACTGTTTTCCTATGAGAGACAGTGGTACATACAGCAGCGATCCCACGTCATCCACTGTATAACACCCACCACACCGGAATATCCGAGCTACAAGCCTAAATGGCATCGCCTAATGTGATTCTTGATGTACTTGTAGCCTGCCATAAGACACGACAAATCAGTGCATTTGATATTTCTCCATGCAATGAGCATGCAATACAGGTGCTACTGCGCACACAAGGTCATACAGACGGTGTGGCGAAACAGGCCCCCACTAAGGGTGCGGACACAAAGTGGCTACAAGAACTGAAAAAGAAAAGAACGGTTTATGAATAAAGGGACGAAACTACGTCAGTTGTCCTAATCCTCTTCATGGTAGAAGAAGTCTTTTCCGCAACCACGACTGTAAACGCATCTTGTCCAAGCAGCACCATAAAGAGACGACTGCTAGCAGACAGACGTCTTTCACTTACAAAAATCATGTGGCAACATTGTTCTTCCTTCGCACAGCTGCTACGGTCGCAGGTTCGAATGCTGCCTCGGGCATGGGTGTGTGTGATGTCCTTAGGTTAGTTAGGTTTAAGTAGTTCTAAGTTCTAGGGGACTTATGACCTAAGATATTGAGTCCCATAGTGCTCAGAGCCATTTGACCCATTTGAACCTCCGCACAGCTGCCGCCCACACAACATGGGTGGTGGTGTACCTCTATATGTCAGTTTATGAAGAGCACTCTCCGATCTGTAACAGAGGTAAATGTGACACGTTGCTCAGTTCCGACTGTGGAATGCCTCCTTGCAGAGATGATTTTAAGACTAGAAGGCACAGGGAGATGGAGAGGTGTTCCACAAATTTAAAAACAAAAGGATAAAGATTCAAAATGAGATGTATCACGGAGAATTACAAAAATGAACCAAGAGCAGCTCCCAAAGATGCGCAGCCTCTTGTAATATGTAGGGGACCATCTTTAGATGCGGTGACTTCAGTCCTCCCCTTGGACTGCCACCTTAACGTTGGCGGGGAGAGAAGAATGGAGACAACACCTCAAGCGGATGAATGAAGACAACAATCCCTGAGCAAGAAAAGACTTAGAACTGGCGGGAAAGTATTGGAATTAACTATGTTAAGTCAGAACAAGCATATTGTCTGAGCCTTGAAGTGCAGAAGAACACACGGTATCACTTCTTTCTATGTATGATCCAAATTTCATCAAGTTTTTTTTACTTGGTAGTGACCGATCATCCAAAACTGTTGCCCACCAGGGTATTTTAAACGTATGAAATTATTCTTCACCAACATTGCTGCGTTTTTCCTAGAGGCACGTGCATTGTGGGCTACTGTCTGTGCATTCTTGTCAATATTAAAGGAATGAACTGTTGTGTCATAAACTGAAGTTAAATATAAATACGTAAAAAACGAAGTAAAATCTTGAAGATGACATCATCCTTGAAAAATGAAATATAGTACTGTACATAAATGGCTAAAAACGCAAAACTAAATTTACATTCCTAATGTGAGCTTATTAGCAATTTTATTGCTTGTGAACAACACGTAGCTCATAAAGATAAAGGCATGAGATGAAAACAAACTCCAGGCATTAATAATAAATTAGAATGAAATGAAATGAAGCAGCCAATCGACGGAGTGATGAAACTACTGTATGTTGACGAAGTCTCATGAAGAAGATTGTCCATGGTGAGAGTTCGGTTTCGGGACTGTATCCTTCCTTGGGAACCAAAGCCATCCTCCCAGTTCCTATGTTACCAGGTTCAGACATCTTCATGAACATGTAGTGGCTATTGGCGGTTGGCATTTAAGTTCAGTATAGCATGCCAAAGCATTGCGTTAACTATACAGGAATTTATTGATATGGCATTATGGCGGCTGATTAGTGACTGATGATTACACAGGTTATGATGACTTGGATGTGATAGGTATAAAAGATAATGATTCGGGAATGAGTGCTCTCAGTAGCTTAGCAGCCACAAGGACCACTCGATCTTCCAGGCTTCTTCACTGTCGTAGGTCCGCAGGTTCTATACGTGCCAGTTTCCATATGTACCACAGAAAGGATAAGAATTAGTTCCCAACGTCTTGTACCCATGTGGGAGGGGTGGAATGCCAGTTTCGCGTTGCAACTCAGAAAACCTAATGAAGTAACGGACACGTAACGGTCGCCGCAAGGCTGTATTCCGCAGCCCTTGTGACTTTTGTGTCTTGTCTGAATGAGCGTAAGCCCACTCAGGACATGCGTACTCCTAAACAGGACGATACCGTCTGAAACAACCATTCGCAGTTACTACACAACGCAAAGGCTGAACGCTAGTCTTCGGTGTGATCGAAGAGGCTTTCACTGCAATAAAAGTGGAACTGAATGTGAGGTCCTGCTCTTTCCCGATCGGTTAGTTTAGATCCAGTTGCGTTCACGGCATGTAAAGTAATTAGAAAAACAAAAAACTTAGGTAAATAGTGGGAAAACATAAAATCTAGTAATGTAAGAACAGTATGTACTATGGCCACAGCGTTAGGCAGAGGTCAAACGCTGACCACGTCTTTTGCTGACAGAGGCTTTACATTCTGCCTCAGTTCCAACCGTTGAAAGACGGTCTTCACTGTATCCATGCGCCCCTACAACTAAAAGAGGTGGCCGTTTGAAACTTTACAAAATTTTTAACGTTCGCTTGCATTTTGAGAAGTTTATTAACATTTCTCTGTGTGACCGCAACAGAAACCCGATTCTCGATTTCACTTCCTCAGAAGTTCAGAAATCCGGTTATTGCATTGTCCTTTCTCTCAGAATTTTTGTTAAGAAGTTAATTTGTAATTAAAATGTATATTTAATGTAAGGAAACTCGAAATACAATAACTAGAGCTAAAACTAATTCAACCGTGTGTTGATCAATGAAAAACGACTCAGAATACGTAACTGCCAAGATTGATTATTTATTACTAACTTTCTCTTTGTTAGAAACATTGCACAGGTTTGCATGTATGCACATCTTGAAACGAGTCCTGCCTAGGAAGGCCTTTGTGCTACTGACGACAGCTATGACCATTCTGCCACGTGCATAGGATCACTTGAGTACAACTCGCCGCCCACATGCTTTTCTCTGCGGGCGTACAGAATGCCGTATGGGGTAGTGTCGTCTGTACACATTATTGAGGAGGTTGTTTCTAAACGATATGACTGCTTGCTGGTTGTTTTTGTCAGTAAAATGTTTTAACTTATTCATTGCAGTGTCGTCATTTTACGCAGATATTTCATCTTCCATAATCCATAAAAATGTTTACTCAACAATTCTGAAATGACAACTTTTCTGTGGCTGGCTCATTGCTACCAAATTTCAGTTCGTATGCTAAATCCTGGTTGGGCTATGTTTCGGGTACTTTTGCTCTCAATATTTCCAGAGATAAATCATTAAGGATCAGGTTTAAATTAATGTCATTTACTTTGCCGCTCGTTTTTTATACATACTAGGAAAAATCGTATTCCTAATTTCCTGTCTCATTCTTTGAGGGTTCGTTACAGGGACTAAGTACGGAGAAACTCACCGAAATTAGTTCCTGGATACTTTTTGTTTCCAAACCGAGATTAATAAGAATAGCTAAGAGTTACACTCCCCTGTGTCTCCTGGGCGATGGATACAAAATTACTATTGGTGACCGTGAGATCATATACACTTGCAGTCAGCGTAATAGTGCGATGAGAACGCATGATGCAAAGACACAAAGGAAATCAACGGCATACACGTGCCACGTTGTAATACGTGCCTTTTTCTCTACTGATGGTCCATATTCAGGTCCACTATTCCGGTCCACTGGTACAAAAACGGTTGTTAGTTGGTCTTCTTACTTCGTTATTCATTTGTTGACAAATGTAAGTTCAAATGGTTCAAATGGCTCTGAGCACTATGGGACTCAACATCTGAGATCATCAGTCCCCTAGAACTTAGAACTACTTAAACCTAACCAACCTAAGGACATCACACACATCCATGTCCGAGGCAGGATTCTAACCTGCGACCGTAGCGGTCACGCGGTTCCAGACTGAAGCGCTTATAACCGCTCGGCCACATCGGCCGGCCAAATCGAAGTGCCAGCGGAATTACAGTGCATCACTGTCGCCTTTTCATCCAGTACATACAGAATAAAAAATACGTTCTTTCACGTGTTTATCCCTATAATACGGAAATGGTGTAGTACCTGCGAATTTAGAAGCATTTGCGAGCGATTTTGTGTGTTTTAGTTAACTCTACAAAGTAAATGGTCAATAAGAGGCCCTCAGTATGGGTTCACAGAACCATACTACAAGTAATATCTACCTGTGTATGCTGTTGCTGGAACGTTAGTGCGAATAAGTACGTTGTTAGCTCATTGTACTCATAGTTGTCGAAGTTAGTTCTTACGAAGCGGGAGCTACAACTTCTTCTTTACGTAGTTGTTTGTGAAAGAACACTTTTCAAATTGTACCAGTAAGGAAAAGTTTGCAGCAAAACTATAACAGAATCCATGGTGGGCGTACAACAGTCACCCTCTCCATCCAGCTACATAGACGTGATCTTTTATGATACTCGAGATGAGCTAGGTGAAAGCCCCCTGATACACCAACCTCTGGAATGTTTCAGAAACTACGTTACAGCATGAAGAAGGAAGGGAGGAAAGGTTGACGTCCTGCCGACCTGCCGACGAGAAAGTTTCCAGCGATGGAACACAAGCTGGGTTGTAGCAAATTGTGGGGGGGGGGGGGGGGGGGGGAAGAGAGGGAGAAAACCGTACATATCTTTATTTGTCAATGGAACCATCCTCTCATTTCCCTTAAGTTGATTAGGAAACCATGGAAAACCTAAATCTTGGCGCCTGGATGAGGATTTGCTGTCCTTTCTTATGCGGCCCCGCTGCCTTACCACCGCTTAGTATCGCTAGAAAAATATTGGCAAGAAAGGGGAATGAACGATACACTCCCTATGTCACTGGACACATGTTGGCAGATTATTAAATCACTTTCCCCTAAGAACGAGGAACAACGAACTTAACCGACCTGACATGAAAGTAACTGAACTTACACATTCGTGGCGTCTAATTTTAGATTCACCCAACCTTTGCGATAGACTATGTGAACCTCTTGTCTTCTTCAGTCAGTTCCGCGGGCCACAAATCCAACAGTGAGTGTGCTTTGTTAATGCAAGCGTCATTAATTCTTGGCAACGGCGCCGTTGTTCATTTCCGTGCGGCATCGGCGATAATTCTCTTCATGTGCCAACTCGGTGGTTTTTACTCTCCCTTCCCTCTCTGACTACACTCCTGCCTTCCGAATAACAAATAAATCTCCCGCCTAAGAGCCTAAAAAGTGGAAATTGTGTGGTCTGACCTCGTTCCTCGTCGCTATAAATTCCGCGGTTTAGTGTAATTTAGCATACCCTGCCTGAGATCTGTTGAGCGGGAAAATTTCTTTTAGAAACGTATAATCTAGGGGCATCGTGTTGCAAATGGATGTTGATATTGGAATGAGCACCAAATACCTGCTCTTTCCACATTTGTGAATAGTTCTGGATTCTCAGACACAAGACGGAGAGCTACGCACTGTGTGTGGGAAAGAAAACTGCACTTATATCGCAGTTCCATCAAATCTGTGAGTTAAACACGAAAGGCAGTAGTTCTGAATCTATCATTTTCCTCTATAGACTTTTGTCGCCGAACGAGGAGGTGTCGAACAAATAAAAAGTTCGACAGTACGTCATTGTCAATGGAAAGCCTTCTTTCAGGTTTAGGGAAAGCGTATGATAATATTTGGTCCCTGTTGGTTAGAGCTACAATCGCAGTCCAGAATCAAGAAAATTTTCAAATAAACGTTCATGTGCTGAGTCGTTAAAGCAGTTTTTACGATTTTGTAGTTTTGCCCACAGTAGATGCATACGTGCTTAACGTTAGGCGTTGTTACTTTATATCATCGTATTTCTGTACTACCTAAAGAAGAGGACTGCTGTCTCACTGATTTATTAGGTTTTTAATCTTTTTTTTTTTTTTTAGAGATGTTATAGTTTGTTTGTTGTAGTCTTCAGTCCTCAGACTGGTTTGACGCAGCTCTCCATGCTACTCTATCCTGTGCAAGCTTCTTCATCTCCCTGTACTTGCTGCAACCTACATCCTTCTGAATCTGCTTAGTGTTTTCATCTCTTGGTATCCCTCTATGATTTTTACCCTCTACGCTGCCCTCCAATGCTTAATTTGTGATCCCTTGATGCCTCAGAACATGTCCTAAAGGTGCAGGCCCTCGGGAAAAATTACGACTGTAGTTTCCCCTTGATAGTAGTATGACTAAAATCGATTTGTTTAAGCATGCAGGGAAGGGTGGATAAACTAGCAGAGCGGCACCTGTTCTTGTAATTAGTTCTTGAGTACTTTGCACGGTTTCATACACAAACGCAGTGTTTTCGTGTAGACTGGCAGTTTTTAGTACAATACCAACCGCAACGTACCACTATAATATTACAGGTGATATTATGCTGAAATATCAAACGTATTAAAAAAGGACGACAGCAATGTGAGATCCATAAGCGCATGTAATTGATATTTTAGAAAGAAACCACGCCCTAAGCTATATAGAACCACCGGATAGTGAACAACAGGAAATTGGTGATTCGCTCGTCGCGACTACAGTTTGAAACGTTTTCGTAGTCCCAAGGCATTGCCTCTAAATACAGGACGGCTACCTTACGAAGTTGAATGTAAGCTACGTAATGTTTGCAGTTTTCTGGTTTTTCTACTTTCTTTCATAGTATTTATATAGAGTGACGACCAATCTTATCGATTAAATACTACAAACCTGTATCTGACACAGTCTACAAATTAAAAAATTTATCTAAAATCACCAAGAAAAGTATATCGGACACTTACTTTTCAACTTTTGAAAGCAAATCAGCTTGCCTAATTACACTGAGAAATCAAGTTCCAAAAGTTGTTACGTTTACGCCTTACAAGAAGTCATAAATATTTTAAAACCGAATGTATCTGACAGTATCGCCTTTTTCTGTTAAAAAAATGTGTATCTAGCTTGTATAAATGGAACGTATCCCCGCTCTTAAGAAGCGTACGGTGGCTCTGAGACACGAAGTACTAATGGGGTTACGCGGCCGCTACTACTTTTGGTCTTTACTCAATATAACGGTGACGCTGCTAAGGCGGTCGCTGACTGTCATGGAAGACGGCGAAAGCAGAGCTGACATACGATGACGATGAAGTTGGTTTGTGGGGCGATCAACATCGAGGTCATCAGCGCCCGTACAAGTTCCCAATCTTGGCAGTTCCAATCTCGCTACTTCCCGAGGGTTGACGAGGACAACACAAACAATCAATCCCCGGGCGGAGAAAATACCCGACCCGGTCGGAAATCGAACCCGGGACCCCATGATCCTGAGGTAGCAACGCTAGTCACTCGACCACGAGCTGCGGACAGTGCTGACAGAGGCAAGAATGTCATCTCTAGATTTTCAAAGGGCAGGCTCAGCCATAGGGCCAGCAACTCAGCGGTACAGCAGCAAGACAGGACGACTGTGCTACCAGCAGCATTTTTTTTAGATTGATGCGGCCCACCACTAATGCCTCTCTTGTGCCAACCTCGTCACTCAATGTATTCCATACATTTCTTTCCTTACCGTATCAGTCCACCTTATTTTCATCAATCCTCTGTTGCACCATATCAAAATTGCGTCGATTCTCTTCTTTCCGATTTTTCCACCGTCTATACAATGCTGAGCTCCAAACGTAAATTCTCTGAAATTTCTTCATATAATGATGCCCCATGTTTGATACTAGTAGCCTTCTCTTGGCCAGGAATGGCCTTTTTGCAGCACTAGTCTGCTTTCTATGTCGTCCTCGCTCAGTACGTCATCGGTTATTTTGCTGCCAGGATATCAAAATTCCTTAACCCTCATTTACTTCGTGATCGCTTATCTAGCTGTTTTAAAATTTGCTGCTACACAGTACATTCGTCTTTCTTCAGTTTACTCTTAATTCGTATACTGTACTCATTAGACTCTTCACTACTTTCAGCAGAACCAGTAATCACTGAGGACGACAATGTTTTCAGGAATTTTATCATTGATATCCTTTCACCTTGAATTTTAATTCCACTCCTACACTCTTCTTTTATTTCCTCCACTGTTTATTCGATGTACAGATTGAACAGTGGGGCGTAAGACTACATCCCTGTATTACACTCTTTTTAATCCAAGCACTTAGTTCTTAGTCATCCACTTTTATTGTTTCCTATTGGCTCTTATACATATAACATATTACCATCTTCCTCCATAACTTACCGATATTTTTCTGAGAATTTCGAACATCTTGCACCATCGGACATTGTCGAACGCTTTTACCATATCGGCAGATCCTATGAATGCGTCTTCATTTGTCTTTAGTGTAGCTTCCATTATTAACGGCAGAGAGAGAACTGCCTCTCTCGTGCTTCTATCATTCCTGACGCCAAACTGATCGTCATCTAGCGCATACTCAATTTCCTTTTCCATTCTTCTGCATATTATTCTTGTCAGCAACTTTAAGGCATAAGCTACACTACTGGCCATTAAAATTGCTACACCACGAAGATGACGAGCTACGGACGAGAAATTTTACCGACAGGAAGAAGATGCTGTGATATGCAAATGATTAACTTTTATGAGCATTCACAAAAGGTTGGCGCCGGTGGCGACACCTACAACGTGCTGACAGGAGGAAAGTTTCCAACCGATTTATCACACACAAGCAGCAGTTGACCGGCGTAGCATGGTGAAACGTTGTTGTGATGCCTCGTGTAAGGAGGATAAATGCGTACCATCACGTTTCAGACTTTGATAAAGGTCGGATTGTAGCCTAACGCGATTGCGGTTTATCGTATCGTGACACTGCTGCTCGTGTTGGTCGAGATCCAATAACTGTTAGCAGAAAATGGAATCAGAGGGTTCAGGATGGTAATACGGAACGCCGTGATGCATCCGAACGGCCTCGTATCACTAGCAGTCGAGATAACAGGCGTCTTATCCGCATGGCTGTAACGGCTCGTGCAGCAGCGTCTCGATCCCTGAGTTAACAGATGGGGACGTTTGCAAGACGGCAACCATGTGCACGAACAGTTCGATGTCGTTTGCAGCAGCATGGGCTATCAGCTCGGAGACCATGGCTGCGGTTACCCTTGACGCTGCATCACAGACAGGAACGCCGGAGATGCTGTACTCAACGACGAACCTGGGTGCACGAATGGCAAAACTTCATTTTTTCGGATGAATCCACGTTCTGTTTACAGCATCATGATGGTCGCATCTGTGTTTGGCGACATCGCGATGAAAGCACATTGGAAGCGTGTATTCGTCATCGCCATACTTGCGTATCACCCGGTGTGATGTTATGGGGTGCCATTGGTTACACGTCTCGGTCACCTCTTGTTCGCATTGACGGCACGTTGAACAGTGGACGTTACGTTTCAGATGTGTTACGACCCGGGGCTCTACCCTTCATTCGATCCCTGCGAAACCCTACATTTCAGCAGGATAATGCACGACCTTATGTTGCAGGTCCTGTACGGGGCTATCTGGATACAGAAAATGTCTGACTGCTGCCGTGGCCAGCATATTCTCCAGATGTCTCACCAACTGAAAACGTCTGGTCAATGGTGGCCGACCAACTGGCTCGTCCCAATACGCCAGTCACTACTCTTGATGAACTGTGGTATAGTGTTGAAGCTGCATGGGCAGCTGTACCTGTATACGCCATCCAAGCTGTGTCTAACTCAATGCCGAGATCTGTCAAGGCTGTTATTACGGCTAGAGGTGATTGTTCTGGGTACTGATTTCTCAGGATGTATGCACCCAAAAGTGCGTGAAAAAGTAATCACATGTCACTTCTAGTATAATGTATTTGTCCAATGAATGCCCGTTTATCATCTGTATTTCTTCTTGGTGAAGCAATTTTAATTGCCAGTAGTGTATTTAGCTGATTGTGCGATAATTGTCGCACTTGTCGGCTCTAATAATCTTGGGTATTGCGTGGATGATGTTTTTGGTACAGTCAGGTGGTATACCACCAGACTCATACATTCCACACACCAACGCGAAATCTCGTTCTGCTGCCACTTATCCAAATTATTTAAAAATTCTGATGGAATGTTGTCTATGGCTTCTGAATTAGTCCATCTTAAGTCTTTCAAAGCTCTTTTAAATTCTCATTCTAATACTGGATCCCCTGTCTGATCTATATCGACTCCTATCACGTAATCAGACAAGTGTCCCCTTTATAGACGTCTTGAATGTATTGTTTCCACTTATCCGCTTTCTCCTCAACATTTAACAGTGGAGTTCCCACTGCAGTCTGTAAGTTACCACTGAGGGTTGTCTTGACTTTCCTACATGCTGAGTCAGTCCTTCCGACAATTATTCCATTTGCAATTTTGCCACATTATTCATGTTGCCATTTTGCCTTAGCTTCCCTGCACTTCTCAATTATTTCGTTCGGAAGTGATTTGTACTTCTGAATTCCTGAATTTCCCTTAAATTTCTTTTACTTCGTCTTTCATAGATCAGATAAAGTATTTCTTCGATTACCCATAGTTTATTTGTACCTTTGTATTTCCCTCCAACTTCTATGATCGCCCATTATAGAGACGTCAATTCCTGTTCAGAGAACTTCAAGCTTATCTCGTAAGTCTTTTCTACTTATCCATCCTATTTCTTTACACACTTTTTTTTTCAGATTAGTCTCTTTAACCCTAGCATACTAAATTGTGATTTTAATCTGTATGTGCTCCCGAGTAAGTCCCAGAATCCAGTTGTGATTTCAGAATCCCTACCTAACCAAGGTGTAGTCTAATAGAAACATTCCCGTATGTTCCTCCATTTTCCAAGTATGTCTCCTCCTCTTTTCATTTTTAACGCAGTATTCGCGTCTTTCTCCTTTCTCATTCGTAATACCAAGCCCATATTCTCTCATAACTCTTTCTTCTTCTCCTTCCCTTACCACCGCATTTCAGTCCCGAAAGGGTATTTAATTTTCATCTCCCCTTACGTAATGAATCACTGGTTCATTATCCTCATATACTTTATGTACCAGTTCATCATCTATTGCCGGCCGGTGTGGCCGTGCGGTTCTAGGCGATTCAGTCTGGAACCGCGTGACCGCTACGGTCGCAGGTTCGAATCCTGCCTCGAGCATGGATGTGTGTGATGTCCTTAGGTTAGTTAGGTTTAAGTAGTTCTAAGTTCTAGGGGACTGATGACCTCAGATGTTAAGTCCCATAGTGCTCAGAGCCATTTGAACCATTTCATCATCTATTTGCGACGTCGGCAAGTATACCAGACCGTACAGACTTACCATTCATTATCCTCATATACTTTATGTACCTTTTCATCCAATGCTTACTACGTCGGCGTGTCTACCAGAACTGTTAATGTCGGCGTCGATCTGTGGTTTATTCTAATGAAAAAAACTATATCGCTGAACTGTTCACAGTAACTCGTTCTCTGCATCTCTGGCCTACCTTCCTACTCATAATGAATCCTACTTCAGTTATTCCATTTTCTGCTACTGTTGATGTTAGCCTATGCTCAACTGGACAGAAACCCTTGTCTTCCTTTCATTTCAATCCTCTGACCCCCACTACATCTAGACTGAGCCTCAGTATTTCTCTTTTAAGATTTTCTAGTTTTCCTATTACGTTCACACATCTGATATTCCGCGCCTCTACTGGTAGAACGTTATCCTTTCGATGGTTATTCAACCTTTTTCTGATGGTCACCTCTCCTCTTGGTAGCCTCCTCCTGTAAATCCAAATGGGGTACTTGCCCAGAATGGGGAGATCATCATGATACTTTTTGAATTACATGTAGCATGTCCTGTGGATACTCCTTACGCGTCCTTAATTCAGTGGTTTACATTGCGTTTTGGATCCTCAGAACATTGATCATTGCTGATTCTTCCGCCTCTAGGGCAGTTTCCAAATCCAAGGGCAAAAGAGTACGTGAACCTCTGTTCACTCCCTCGCTCTCTTTGACAAAGCCATTGGCAGAACGCGGGTTATTTCCTGTGGCGAAAGTCTTCGCCACAGGAAAGTCGAACCTATATAAATACCCATCTTACTTACCCAAAGGCGTTTCAGTCCAGCAGCACCGTCTACGACTGGGATGTACGCCATAAGCCAGGTGATATGGTTCTGCAAGAAGCCACCATGAAGGTTGGCCTCCACCAGCGACGGGCTACTGCTGGTTCTGAGTCAACGACCATAACCTAGGGCATCCTAGATGGTGGGCCATCACCGGACTCACTTCAGCCACAGCCGACCTTCTGCTCTGGAGAGCAACTGCTACACCTGTGTGGGCATACTGGCACTTCACTCCTCTGCTCATAAGGATGAATACTGCTATTGAGGGCAGTGTTCCTCATCGAATCTGCACGCATCACGACGGGCCTCCACACCTACATACGTGTGTTGCCTTGAGCTGCAAACCTGTGCCCTAATAATACATATGCTGCTGCGGACTCCAGACGGAATGGTGAATCCTGTCCAACCAGTCGCGTCAAACCGGCCGCTGGCCGCCTGTTCCATCTCCGGCGCCGCGCTCACTGTCATTAGCACACGCCCTAGGAGTGCTGCCGCCGCAGAGCATCGCTGTTTATCCTTAAGCAGTTTTCACGCAAAAAACAAAACCGCGTTATCAGGCACTGGCTTTGAAAACCACGCGATAGTCAACACACCGCCGGGTTATCCTCAGTCAGTCACCATCAGGGGGGGGGGGGGGGGGGGTTGAGGGAGCGTGGGACATACGGTTAGCCCACCGCATTCGCGGCCGTTGTCGACGTTCAGACCTTGGAGCCGCCACCTCTCAATGATGTTGCTCCTTAGCTGACGTCACAAAGGTGAGTACACCCTGGTCTAGTCCTCCCATCAAGCAGAAATTCCTCGCGGAATTTAGTAACAAACCCGGGTGCCCAGCATGAGGGTCTGTCGCTTTGACCACTCGGCTATGCGGACAGACTCCCACGCTTGTGGGTGATCTATTTATCGACATCTTTTAATACATAATTGCTTAGAAGCAGTGTATGCTACTTTAAAACATTTAAAAAATAATATATATAATTTTTTTCTTCGGTATAAAAGAATAAATACTCCGAGTTCTACAGTAAGTTCATCACCATCACTCATACCAAAGTTAACCATTTTAGAATCCTTCACCCGATACCCGATAAACGCAGAGTGACGGTTCTCGTTGTAAGCCTGTATTACGGCAGTGAGCGTACACTGTTGTTAGAATCAGTCTTCCGTTATTGAGCCACTGTGGACGGAAAACTATTTACCGAATGGGTACCCAACTTTATAAGAATAACTTTCAGACTGAGCGCTACAGGCTTTGAGGTGTTAGTAGCGTTCGTGTGTGTGTGTGAGTTTGGGATTTACGAATGCTGAACGGTGCCATAATCAGCGCACTTACAAATATTAATAGAAACGAATGTCAACAAAAGGGATAAACTCTTGTCAACCTGTAGGAGTAAACCTCTACAAAGTGACACTCACTTCCAGTAGTGCTCGTGTCAGGGCTTGCCGCTAGGAGTCGATAGTGGTATGGCGACGTAGGGTTGAAACACAAGCGTCAGTTGCAGACAGTCATCATGAGTCTAGACAACGTTACCACCGTTTTACTTGTAAAACTGTTTTATCGGTGAAGCTGCTCTTCGGGTATCGACGCATTAAAGGAATACGGAAAGGTCTTCTTCCCGCACCGAGATAAAATAATATGATTCAGCAGATCGAATTAACTGGCGATTTGGGAATGTCTCCTGGCAGAGGCCGTCGCATAATTGCGTCAGAAATTGTTGAAGAAATTACTGTTGCTGTAATTTAGAACGCTGTTATATGCGATCTAGAAACAGTGGACGGGCTGTGTCGCGACAGCTAAACATTCCATCGTCCACCGTTCGAAAAGTGCTGCCAACGATTGTGAAATGGTGTCTCTGGTGCGGCTGCAGGCTATGGTGGATGGAAATGGTCGTCACAATGAGCGACGTTTGTAATCTGGAGCGTAAACGTGCTAGGCAATTACCAAATTTTACTGTATCAAGTGGCAATTAAAATGTGTTTCGTTCAATGGTTTATTCGTTACTTCTTTTCCACATGTCCTTATAAATGGTTTCATAAAGTTTCATTGTCCAAAGATCACTCGTTTTCCATGCGGGTCCTCTCAAGCAACGAAAGTCTAATTACAACCACCCTGTAGACTGCAACTAATGGCCCCTGATGAATGTATATTTGTTGGTCGATCTTAAGGTTACGTACGAAGACTTGAGCAAATTTCTATTTGGCGTAACGAATGGCAGCTATCTTTCAGTGTCAATTAACGTAAAGTAATGTTTGTAATAAACAGAAACTATCTGGTTACAAGATTAGTGGCGAAGGTTTTGAGCTCATCACATAGCATAAGAGCTTAGCAGTTCTAAAATACTTAGATTTGTAGGAAGGGGTCTGTGAAAACTCAGAGCATCTGTAAAGAAAACCACATAGAAGAAGATAATACTACAAAAGATTGAGTATTTTTGGGAGGTGCTACTAGGACTGCAGACGGTTGGTATAGCGCATATGATAATGTAACAGAAAATCTCTACGAAGTTACATGCCATTTCTTGAAAGAATGATGGTATAGTGCTCTCGAACCTATGATGGACGAATTAGGAGAGCTAATATTTCAAGAAAACTGTTCCACCATTGTGCTACTGCCCTCTTATATTACGTGTGCTGATCACTAAAACGAGATAACTAAGATTAGGGAACATACAGAGACCCACGGTGAGTCATTTTTCGCTCGCTCAATACGCGAATCGAACATAACTGAAAATCGATCGTGTAGCTACGACGTATACTCCACCGTGCACTTAGCAGTGGCTTCCGGAGTATATACGTAGATGTGCGTAGCTGTCGATTTGGGTGACAAGACAGCTGTGGATCATGAAATTATACACGAGGCACCAAAATTATATACCTTCGTTACCCATTTATATCCAGTGGTTTGTTTAGCTCCGTTGATGCCTTGTTTCTTTTTATCGTTCTTGTGACAAAATCGTAATTTTATCTGTTTCTGTCCGTTATTATGTGCAAGATAATTATAGTTTTAGGAACATATAATTTTCTATCATTCACCAGAGTTGCGCAGGCAGCCACAAAGCTTTTCGAGATACGTGGTCGGGTGAGTCACCCAATGTTCGGTTTTTTACCAAATTGTTCGGTTTCCAGCCCCGTTTCCGGTGTTCGGTATCGAAGGGTGACTGTTTCGGTATTAATAGAATTTCATTCAAATGACTAATTTATTGATTTGTAAATTTATAATGCATCCCAAAGGCAAAAATTATGGTCTTTAGACGTCAAAAGTCATGTGCTAAGGGATTTGTTTGAATTTTCTGTCAGTGTTAAAAGAGTGGACATGATTAAAGAATGCTTTGCATTTATTAATTTAGATTATCATGCTGTGCATCGCCGTATAACAGCTGAGGAAAGGATTTCGCTTCATTGGAAAGTGATCAAAATGTTTTCCCGCCAAGATGGTGAGAATGAGTGCAGTAAGCTTGATTGCTCTGTCGTCGCTAATGAAGAAAGTGGAATCCCGGAGTGTACATTTATTTTGGAAATCATTTATAAAATTTATTTCTGAAGCCTATTAAGATTCCAGAATTGGAGTACATAAATCCTGTATAACTATACACTGAAGCGCCAAAGAAACTGGTATAGGCATGCGTATTCAAATACAGAGACATGTAAACAGGCAGAGTACGGTGCTGCGCTCGGCAGCGCCTATATAAGACAGCAAGTGTCTGTTGCAATTGTTAGATCGGTTATTGCTGCTACAGTAGCAGGTTATTACGATTTATGTGAGTTTGAACGTGGTGTTATAGTCAACGCATGAGCGGTGGGGCGCAGCATTTCCGAGGTAGCGATGAAGTGGGGATTTTGCAGTACGACTATTTCGCAAGTGTATCGTGAATATCAGAAATCCGGTAAAACAACTAATCTCCAACATCGATCCGGCCAGAAAAACATCCTGTAAGAACAGGACCAACGACGACTGAAGAGAATCGTTCAACGTGACATAAGTTCAAATTTCTGCAGATTTCAATACTGCACCATCAGTGTCAGCGGGAAACGTTCAACGGGACATAATCCGTATGGGCTCTCGGAGCCGAAGGCCCACTTGAGCACCCTTGATGACTGAACGACACAAATTTACACCTGAACTGCGCCCGTCAACATCGACTTTGGATTGTTGATGACTGGAAACATCTTGCCTGGTCGGACGAGTCTCTTTTCAAATTGTATCGAGCGGATGGACGTGTAAGGGTATGGAGACAACGTCGTGAATCCATGGTCCCTGCACATAAGAAGTAGACTGTTCAAGCTGGTGGAGGATCTGTAATGATGTGGGGCGTATGCAGTTGTAGTGATCGGCCCTCGTAACATGTCTAGATAACACTATGACAGGTGACACGTACGTAAGCATCCTGTCTGATCACCTGCGTCCATTCTTGTCCATTGTGCATTCCCACGGACTTGGGTAATCCTAGCAGCACAATGTGACACCTCACACGTCCAGAATTGCTACAGAATGGCTCCAGGAACAAACACACGTCTCAGTTTAAGCACTTCCAGTGTCCCCCAAACTCCCCAGAAATAAACTTTATTGAGCACATGAGGGATTCCTTGCAACGTGCTGTTCAGAAGAGATCTCCACCTCCTCTCACTTTTACAGATTTACGGACAGCCGTGAAGGATTCATGGAGTCAGTTCCCTCCAACACTACTTTAGACATTAGTCGAGTCCATGCTACGTCGTGTTGCGGCACTTTCGCGTGCTCGCGAGGGCTCTACACGATATTAGGCAGGTGTACCAATTCATTTGCTATTAAGTGTATAATATTTTGGTCAGATGAAAAGGATATTCAATCAGGTAAGAACAATTATCTCTTCGGAGAAAAAGCTAGCAAATAAATGTTAAAGCTAAACGACGTTGAGCGAAATAAATTCAAGAAAGGAGGTTTCGGAGCCTACCAAAGAGCAGTACAGTCTGTTAAAAAGATGTTTTACTACCACAACTCTCCCTTTAAGATTTTCTTCAACTTGATTGTGGGAAAGTAACTCAAATTAAAAATAAGTAAAACCATCAAAGGTGGTGATAATTGAACAACACTTTGATAAAAGTAGTTTATACGATGAGATGCGTAAGATAAAACTGTGGAACAATATCAAAGGAAAGCTTGGTCGACAAACTTATTTTCGCTGGAAACATCTAACATAAAAACCTATTAATAGGTTGCTGGCGGTTCCATGCAGGAATGCCTATGTGGAAAGTGTCTTCAGTCACATGAATCATTTATGGTCTGACGCTAGAAATAAACTTAGTATCGACATGGCAAAAGCAGAACTACGCATTCCTTGATATCTGAAGTTTGTAATGTGCAACGACAATCAGAAAACAATTGAGGGTAAAAAAATTGTTAAAATCCGTAACTAACAATAATAAATATAATTTTCCATGTTTTCTAAGCATTTAACTGTGCTCGCACTCCGCCCTCAGCTGAGCACATTCTTTCGCCAGGCAGTGTCCGGTAGTTTTGTCAGTTAATCTGGCAACCCTAGTGCTCACGGAATATCATAGATTTACCCAGCGGACACTCAGTCGTCTAGCTTGAATTTCAAATCGTTGCAAGGCACTATGTGTCACATTATCTACGTAGTAGTTCTGCGGTAAGGGTCGTAATTTTATGTATATTATATGTTGAAATATTACCAAAGTCGTAATGTATTCCATGAAGGACATAAGCCCAATGATCGTTACTTCGCATTAGCAATTTCACACGGACACGAGAGTCAGTCGCAATTATTCGCCGACACCGGGAGAGCGCTTTTCAAGTAAAATGTCTCCCCTGCACGGTCATATACATAACGCATGTACGAGTACAGGTTATAGACACTTGGTTGGCGACGTATTAAAGTTAGGATCTAGCCGTGAGTAGTGCTCGGGAAGCCAACACATCTATAAGCCGTCATACAAAAACCCACAGAGGCCACTTGCAGAGGAGAGATCTAGGAAAATGACATTTCGGTAGTAACAGTTTCATTCTATTCTGAATAACTGGAATTTATCCCCTTTCTGAGAAGCAGTTTACGTAGACATGATTACTTACAAGAAGTTTAGAAATTTCCTTCCACAACGCGGCATCGTCCGTTCCTTGCCCTCTTCCTTCTGTCCCGCGACAGTAGAGAGGCATCTGAGGCGAAATTGCAAGTAAGCAAGTAAATTTTCGGGATGAGATTGGGGAGTTGGTCCCGCGGGAAACGTAAACTTGGCCCGTAACTTTTAGTGGGGCGTCCATCCGCGGCGGCCCGCCGAGGAAACACAGCCGTTCATTGAATTTATACCGCACATTCTGGCCAACAGTAAACTGCGCCGCCTTTGTTGACCGATTCGGCGTGTTATTGGAGAGCCAGCCGGACGGAAGAGACGCGCCACAAAAACGTACCCAGCCAGAAGCCAACCGCCAGGTCCAATTGTGGGCCGCATTACGTGTTCCTCTCCCACGGTGTTTATCGACCGATAGCGAAAACGAGGCACGTTACACGACGTGTTCCGCTCTCGGCGACTCCCACTACTGTACCTAGGGTTGCCGTATCTAAGTGGGACCTCGTCGGGACAGCATCAGACAGGCATGCATAAATGAAGTAAAAATAAAATTTAATGTAATGACATCTTTTTATTTAGGACACAAATAAATGGAACTTGTTGCATCAGGATTTATTGTAAATTATGTTTTTCGGAAGATTTCAACTTCTTCATGAAGTTTTTTTTCCCTTCACGTATTTTTTTTATAAAATCCACGAGAGTCAGATTGTAATTGAAATGGCACTGTAAGATTGATTGCACAGCCCTGGAGCAGTTATTCATCAGTCGCCTGGCTCCCGATCAGCGAAAATACTTTTTCACCACTGGCGTTGTGTGCGGGAATAGAAAACAAATAATCGCATAATTTTGATAGTTGGCATTTGCCTTCAGAATTTTCGGTTTCCTTAAAAAAGTTAATCCACCTTTTTCCTACGGTGTATTTAGACTTCTGTTGTTCCGAGTCACGCTTAGTTTCTTAAACACCCCTGAGAATATTCCTGAAAATAATTAAATTGTCGCCTGAAATTTTCACACCATCTTTAGTGGCTTTTCAATCATCACCCAATCTGGGGTTTCAGATAGCGCCATCCAGTCAAATACTTGATATTAATTAAAAGAAGTAGCCCATGTCTCTAAGTAATCAAATTCTGTGATATAGAAAGCCATTGTCTCTTCCTCAAATTTCGAAATGAATTTAATTATTTCGTGGTTAAGGTTCACATTCTCTAACTTTTTCAAATTCATCTTAGTTTGCATTTCAATAAAACTGGCGATCTTCCTTGCATTCAGACACCTTTGAGTGTCGGTTAACATGCAAAGTGTTAAAAAAAAGAGTTGATACTTGTCAGACGCGGTAGTACCTATCTAAAAAAGAAAAATAAGTCCAATAAACATGGGTCCTTAAAAGCATACTTTCTGCGATTAATACGTGTTTACAGGAAGTGTTAAACGTGGCGTCTATTCGTAACAATGCACTCCTCTGTCCTCCAGTGTGAGAAATGTGGCACCTTTTAAAGTACACCCGGTTGTTGTGGCAACTTCTGGCACCCAATGAAGACGCGACCCTGTAGACACTGTAGTGTCCACACTTCGTTGATTGGCGTGGTGTAGACAAATTCCTGTCCCTGTGGTGTGCGTACTGTAAGACCTTCTGTACACACACCATCAGATTATTTGACTTGTCGCTCTAACGAAGTAGGCGTGTGTCAGCAATATGTCGCATGGTCTTATCGTGGCGTGGTTATCTTCTGCCGTTAGGTCAGACGATAGAAATGCCACTTTCACGCTTAGAATAGCAGATTGACGGTGACCAACTTTAAACAGAGCTTGATTAATTTTCACACACATTTATTAAAATAATAAAAATCTTAGATATTACGTAACTTGATTCTGGATGCTGTTTACAACTGACAATCTGAAGTTCCTCTGGTCATGGTACGTTAATCTTATTCTCACATATCTCTGATACTTGACAAAATGTCAATACATTTCTCTTCATGGCAATGTACAGGAATATGATAATCTTATTAGGCGCAGACTGAAACTTGACTATAGACTGGTACAGACAAATGCAGACTAATGCAGACTAACTAATCAGAGGTCTGTACACTCGTTATAATACCTTGAGCGTCCAGGTATCACTGCGCGAGTGTGATCTGCGAGGAGAAAAGTTTCTACGTTAGCAGCAATCTCATTGGCTGCGTTACATATTAATACGTGGATCGGCGGAAGAAGAATTTGGTCCGTCTCTAAGACAGCGCCATCTCGTAGTGCGAAGATAGATGAGCGCTGCGCCTGCGCTGTTGTGCTTAGCAGGGCGCACTCTATTGGGAAAGTTGTGTACGTGCTGACTACGCGAAACTATGTACACAACAGTCTCCATAACCAAAAGTCTAGGGGATTGAGGCCTGACAAGCAGGATAAGGCGTGTCCCCCCCCTCTCCGCCCTCCCTCCCCACTGACCAATCCAGCGACCATGAAATGTCTGTGTCATATGTTCGAGCACATTGTGGCGAAAGTGGTATGATGCCCCGTTATGCATGAACAACATTTGTATTCGTTGCTGCAATGGCACAGTCTCCATCGAGGTAGGCAAAATATTAATGGCAAACTCCAAATAATGCGCTCCAGTTAACCTTTGTGGTAGCACATATGGCCCTATTGATCTATCGCAGTACACCTACCCTTACGGTGATTGACAATCGGTGTTGAAGCGCTCTTTCCTGAATTTATTGGGGATTTAGATCAGGCCATACATGCTGCTTACGGAAATTCACAACACCATCTCTTCTACATTCTGCTTCACCAGTAAATAAACCTTGGATGTGAACAGTTGATCTGCTGCACATTTCTGTAACAGCCATTTCCTGTGACCTTAGGGCCTGATCGCGCTGTTGATGATATTCGCACAGCTGTTGTTCCAGAAGCACCCCCCCCCCCTCCCCCCCCCCCCCCAGGGTGGAGAGAGCGAGACAAGCCTTCTGTTGAGGCCAATCGTCACACTCTGCAGGACTTTCTTCTGCAGAACGGAGCACACGCTACCTAATGTCAGGCGTGTGGAGACTTCCACTGTCAGTCTTCCAAGGTGCGAGTACACTTGTGACCCTCCGGCGCGTTAAAAGTCTGCCGAACTACATATCGTAGAGGGCACAGGCTCGCATGCTACGTTCGTTTGCTAGATCATAGCAAAACATCATATCCACCGTTTCACTTGTCGAGTAGTAGTCTTCCACTGCTAACAAGTGGTGGAAGAGAAAAAATGTAAATGTAGTACACCATTTGTAGGTACAAATAGCGCAATAACAGTAAAATGTAAGTCAATCGGCTTTTGGAGGAAGGTAGAACACCATGATACATATCCAGGGCTATACGAACACGACGAAAATTGACGTAGACTTTAACACGACTCGACCCATACAACTGACTGCAAACCAGCTATTGATAGATAGAATACTGAGAGTAAAACATTATAATACCCTACATACACATTTGAGAGAGCGTCAATCAAAAGGCCGGCCGTGGTCGCCGAGCCATTCTAGACGCTTTAGCCCGGAACCGCGCAACTGCTACGGTCGCAAGTTCGAATCCTGCCTCGATCATGGATGTGTGTGATGTCCTTAGGTTAGGTGTAAGTAGTTCTAAGTACCAGGGGACTGATGATCTCAGATGTTAAGTCCCGTAGTGCTCAGAGCCACTTGAGCCAATGAAACGACTGTGCAAACATCCGCCAAAAAGCGTCGCGTAGCTCTTACTACACACATCAAGAAAAGTTTTGCGTCACCTCGGTTCCGAGACTTCCGGAACCCGTACAGAAAATTGGAATAGAGATCAACATCAACATAAACATCATTTCAGACCTTTCTATTGCTCATGAAAACCACACATTGCATGGTCTACCAATACAGCGCGACCTTCAGAGGTGGTGGAGATAGTCCCACACCTCAATGGCGATTCGGCATAGATCTCTCAGAGTGGATGGTGGGTCACGTCGCCCATGAACAGCCCTTTTCAATCTATCCCAGTCATGTTCCATAGGGTTCATGTCCGGAGAAAATGCAGGCCACTCTAGTCGAGCGAAGTCGTTATCCTGAAGAAAGTCATTCACAACATGTGCACGACGGGGGCGTGAACTGTCGTCCATGAAGACGAATGCTTCGGCTATATGCTGCCGATATGGTTGCACTATTGGCCGGAGGATAGCATTCACGGATCGTACACGGTTACGGCGCCTTCCTTGACCACCAGTGGCATACCTCCGTCCCACGTAATGCCACCACAAAACAGCAGAGAACATCCATCTTGCATCGCTCACTGGACAGTGCGTCTGAGGCGTTCAGCTTGACCGGGTTGTCTCCAAACGCGTTTCCGACGATTGACTGGCTGAAGGCATATGCGACACTCACTGGTCGAGAGAAAGTGATGCCAATCCGGAGCGGTCCATTCGGGCCGGCCGGAGTGGCCGAGCGATTCTAGGCGCTACAGTCTGGAGCCGCGCGATCGCGACGGTCGCAGGTTCGAATACTGCCTAGGCCTTGGATGTGTGTGATGTCCTTAGGTTAGTTAGGTTTCAGTAGTTCTAAGTTCTAGGGGACTGATGACCTCAGATGTTAAGTCCCATAGTGCTCAGAGCCATTTGAACCATTTTTGGTCCATTCGGCATGTTGTTGGGACCATCTGTACCGCGCTGCATGGTATCGTGTTTGCAAAGATGGACCATGCAGCCTATTGTGCACAGTTTAAGTCGTAACATGACATCCTGTGGCTGCATGAAAAGCATTATTCAACATGGTGGCGTGGCTGTCAGGTTCCTGCGAGCCACCATCTGCAGTAGTAGCTCTTGGGTGGCGTAAGCGAGGCATGTCGTCGACAGTTTCTGTGTCTGTGTATCTCCTCCATTTCCGAACCACATCGCTTTGGTTCTCTCCGAGATGCCGGGACGCTTCTCTTGTTGAGAGCCCTTCCTGGCACAAAGTAACAATGCGGACGTGATCGAACCGGGGTATTGACCGTCTACACATGGTTGAACTACAGACAACGCGAGCCATGTACCTCCTTCCTGGTGGAGTGGCTGAAACTGACTGGCTGTTGGACTCCTCCGTCTGTTCATACATCTGTGGGCGGGTTTAGTGACTTCTTTGAACAGTCAAAGGGACTCCCTAGGAGAGTGGGGGGAATGGGGTGATGAAAAAATTTTTTGATTTTGTACAAACCCGTGTTTGTCTCGGAAGGTATGCGTTTCCGGACCCATGTTTACTGAACGTAATTTCCTTGTTTCGATGACTACTACCACCTCTCAGTGTATTCAATACTTTTTTTACTTCATGTATTTATTATTTCAGTTAACGAGACCTTATTCGTCTTCACGCTTTTTATATTCTTTTTAAACAGGGCCAAGTTTGACTGTAGATACATGAAGTATATTTCACTGATCAGTTTATTGAAACACACTGAATTTATTTCATGTGGCCTGTCCTAGGCGTCAAAATATGAACTCTCTCAGCTGCGGGAATTTGCGACAACCATCTTTTTTTTTTTTTTTTTTGAGTGAGATAGAAGAGTCTGATGATCGACATCAACGTGTAAGTAGAACTCTTTCAGCATCCCTGTCCTTACCGTGTATATTGACAAATAATTAAATATTTTCGTGACGATTATTTTACTGTCGACTGCGTCAGCGTCTGATACAGTACTGTGGAGGCTGTGGGCAGGGCATCCAGTTGCTTCTGTATTTTTCCCAGTTCTTCTTTAATGTCGGGAAACATATTCCGCTGGCCGCGTCGATGAAGCCATCCGAAGCTTTTATTAGTAAAGTCTCCATAAAAAGCGGTCAATGTCTCTAATGGAATTTGCAATTCTCTTACAGTGTCCAGACAAAACTCTGCAGTTGTCTCTGATGTTTCGTTATTCAAAGGATGAAACTTCAACACCTTCTACTGCATTCCGTCAGTTTCAGTCAACTATTGAACAAGTAAAGGAAACATCTTCTCAGTCTTATGGTTCGATGCGTCGCTGCCTATACCGTAAAAAGAAACTTCCTGCAATTGTTTTACGCGTTTTGACACTGAGTGTGGTGCGAGGATATCTTTAACGATCGCTGTAGCCGCTGTAACTTTTAGGCGTGGTTGTAGACTGCTCTGCTGCGACTTTGGAGTCGGATATCTTTAACGATCGCTGTACCTTTTAGGCGTGGTTGTAGACTGCTCTGCTGCGACTTTGGAGTCGGATATCTTTAAAGATCGCTGTACCTTTTGGGCGTGGTTGTAGACTGCTCTGCTGCGACTTTGGAGTCGGATATCTTTAAAGATCGCTGTACCTTTTAGGCGTGGTTGTAGACTGCTCTGCTGCGACTTTGGATTTGGGATACATTGCGGCATTCAGTTTTACTGCACAGTCAAGAGTACTGAAGGACTGATGTTGCGTGACACCCCCATAAGCTGTTGTGGGCTCTGAACGAGCAACGAACAATTTTCCTGGGTATCTTCTTTACTCATGAATATAGAAATAAGTTTTGATGTCGACGCTACCCCGATGCTATAGTATTTGTATGATTCTTCGCCGAAATATGATGGCTCACATCAGCCTTATCTCTGAGACGGAACCGCAACCAATCTCACAAAACGCTTCCTGATCTGCACGCCCTTTCTTGAAAATAGAACACTCTTTTGTGTAATCATCCGAAGGGTGACACTTCGCCTCTCCATCTTTAGGCTTTTCCGTAAGCCATAATAAGTTTATTAGACGGTAAACAGTCGACAGTAACACTTGAACGATCAAAGTTCACGTCACAACACACTTCACGCAATATAAACGCACAATAAACACTTAAAACATTACTAACATGTACTCGTTGTTAGAATTACGTACAGAATGGATCGTCTTACCAGGCCACTATTCAAATGGGAAATGCCTGATTATTTCACATGGTGCTGCTTAAATAGTTTCCCACGCTTACTAGGAAGTGTGGTATTTTCTCGAATGATGGCATTAGATCTAGTAGATGCTGGCATCGTCAATATTGGATACGCAGCATGCAACGCCATCTGTGAGACGACTTTGGCAACATGAATTTTTTGACATAAATAAAACTGAGGCTGCATTTACATGTTGTGTGCTTCAGTACTCGAACCAAGCTCGTAACAGTTTTTCGCAAATTCGGGACAAAGTTGGGTCTTTTCTGGATGTCGGGACAAAAAGGTCCATAACGGTGACGGTCCCTATATATCGGGACAGATGGCTACCGTAGCTGTAGGCAAACTTGCTAGATCTCAAATGTTCAGGCATGGGCAACCTTTCGCGGAACGCGGGTCTGATACACATACTTAAGCACCACAAGACGCGACAGCAGCGCTTGTAGTACATTTAGTATCAACTACAGCGTCCGTGAGGTTAATGTTAATGAAGCAACGTAGGGATGGCGATTATCGCTGAAACAACCGGTTTTCGGTTATAAAGTTTTCTTCTGTTTTTTCAACGCCAGTTTAACCGGAGAATTGAAACCAGTCAAAATAATCTGTTTCTACAATAACCGATTTTCTGTACTGTATTCCTGTTATTTCCTGTTATAAGCGTAGAAATGGAACAAGAGGTGCAAAATTTTCCTCCCTCAGTTTCAAGGTACATAAAATCAAAATGTCAAATTATATGCGCAAATATTGGAATACTCAGTCCGTCAACAGTTCACTGTTTTTTGCAAGAGTGATATGGGGCTGACTACTGCAGAAGAATCACCAGTACTCTACTGTCGATTCTAATTTTTTGAAACTCTGTTCAAAACTCACGCAGTAATTGGAGATCATACCACTATTAGGACATTACGAGTAGTCAGTGCTGAAGGGGAAAAGTCGTTAATTCGTTCGTTCCCAAGCGTTGCAAGCAGATGGAGGTTTTTATGTAGACACAAAAAATGGCTCTGAGCACTATGGGACTTAACACCTATGGTCATCAGTCCCCTAGAACTTTGAACTACTTAAACCTAACTAACCTAAGGACGTCACACAACACCCAGTCATCACGAGGCAGAGAAAATCCCTGACCCCGCCGGGAATCGAACCCGGGAACCCGGGCTTATGTAGACACAGGCAGCAGTCCCGCTATGTTCTATTTTTACAGTAAACTACGAATGGACTTTTAATCTCAAAGCTTTACATGTTTTCCTGGGTCTGGTTCCTCACGTTTTCAATCTTCTAGACTAAATGGAGCATTGTACTTCACAGATGCCGCACTTCGTAAAGTAAAATACTTCCAGATCAGGGATGGTGCCATTTTGTAGTACCCCTGATGTCTAACGACAACAGTGACAAAATACCGTAAGGACCAGAAGGTGCAAGTATCGCATACTGGAAGTACACGCTTACCACTTTACATGGTAACAGGTACATAATAGTGTCAGCAATACTGCATCAGTTCTTATGCCATGCGTTTGTTGCTCGTTTCTGCCGGCATTGTTATTAAAATAGCACTGCTCGTGAGCCGTGGCGACTCGGTTTGCTGACGTGACTGCCTCTGGCAACGGTATCGATAGTCATCTCCCTAGTTAGTTATCTTTGTTTTCCTGGTTGAGGTGGAGGCTCGGCGCAGGCGGTTAGCTGTGAACGGCGCGTGACGGAATGAGGAGGGCTGGAGCAGTAGTGCATGGCGGCGGGGTCTGGTTGGGCAGCCTTGGGATGGACAACGCATGTACCCAGCCGGATCGCCGAGCGACTTGTCGATTGTTGGGCAGCCGCTAAAGAAGGTGACGAAGATCGTGCCCTGGAGATCTGGTAACGGGGGGCCTCCTTCTGTTATATGAATAGGAGATAAATGGACAATTCACGGTGGAGAGACTGCACCGTAACATACTGCCTATGGACATTCCGGCCCTGTGCTTCTATTGGTTAAAGGAAAATTAGTTGTTTGTTCTGCAATGTGACTTGGCTTGACGGTTGGCCAATGGTTGTTAGTACGTCCTCTTTGAGGTCACTTGACTCTGTTAATTGGTAAACTGCTTGTTTGCACCCGCTTGGGTTGCGATGTTTTGAATTTTAGTGGTAACACCGATGAGAGGCAGTAGCACCCGGTGGAAATGTCACGGTACTGGGTATGAATTTTAAATCTAATTGTGATTTAGTAAATTGTATTCATTCTAACATACGTTGATGTGTTGAATTACGTAGAGCTATTACTAAGTGAAATTATCTGCATTGCTTAAGGGTTTAATTGCAACTACTCTGTTTGTTCCTGCAACTTCTCAATTACAAGTACTCGCTTATCATCTTACTTAGACAGAGGCGTATGTATTAATTGTGTACGACCAAATTCATTCTAATTATCTCTGACAATCTTATCGTGTTCCCTTGGGAAGGCGTATATGTGAAAGTTTGACTTTCACTATTTATCTAAGATTACGAGTTGTATTTATGTTGCTAAAGCGAGTCTCATCGTTTGTGAGTGTATATTCTGTTATAGTTTGAGAGTGCTGTCTCGCGTGTGATTTACGTTCACCGTCGATTGCAAAACACGCGAGTCCACCTTGGCGTTTGCAGCGGTGACTTCTGGGCCACTACCTTAGTGGTATCCTGCCGAACGCCCGAGGTCTACGTTACTGCTGCGAGAGCGCTTTGCTGCATCACCCGTCATACCTAGCAAAAGTTGAGTATTTGTCTTGCTCCTTGGAGCTATACCAGGTTTAAGCGACTGCTGCCAGGGTTGTAGGCGGGATTAACTCATGAACTTTGTATATTGCGATTGAAATTTCATTTTTACTGGTATAAACTCAGACGCTTTGTGTTGATTGAATACTGTTTCCTTTACTTATATTGGTAAATCTCAGTGGTTTGTTACTTTATATGTCACAATAAAACTGTTGGTTTTCGTGTTCTAATTAATCTTGAATTTAATTGATCAGTTTGATTTTTTTTTTAATAAAGGTCAGTTTGGTGAAAACGACGAACTATCTGATGGGTCTCCCTTCCACGTGTTGATTGATCCTTTCCTAACCTGAATCTGTTATCTGTGTTTCAGATTGCTTTCCTGATTTCCTACAATAACAATATTCCAAACCAATGCTAATTTTACGAATAAAATGACTTGTCCTTTAAAACTGTTTATTTAGAAACAAAACGATTTAGCACTGCTGCTATGGCTAATTGACATTTCTTTTTTTTTACCAAGTTATTAGTAAAAAATAAAAACACCTGTCTGAAATCTGGTTGGTAGGTACTCAGGCAGCGCAAAGGATAAGGTTACAGTTGTGGATGGCGCCATAAACAGTTACTGTGAGTTACACAATCAAACACACAACTTTATTTTTCTAGGAAGCACTTCTTTACACATTGCTTTAAGACATCACAACTAAACAATACGGCTGAAGGCCTAGTTAAAGAAAACTTCAGATGCTTTCTGGGCTGAAGGCCTAAACCCACACCAAAAACAAGAACGGCTGAAAGCCTGACTTAGAAATCAAAAGCAATTAAAATAGAAGGAAATTTAAAAAAATACATGCAGTTGAAAACAATTAGCGGCAGATGGCCTACACTACACGTCTGAACGACAACTATAATTAGAGCACATTAATAAACAATTTTTCCAACCAAGAAATTGCTTTTTAAACTTACAACAGAATGGTCGAAAGCCGAATTAAAGAATTATTAACTTATTGCACGGCTGAAGGCCACAAACAAATTTAAAACAACGGATGAAGGCAGACAAACAACTTGAAATAATCTCCTTCCTTCTCATAAAAAATTTTCCTTTAAAGAATACACTCAGCTGAAGCCCTTATTAAAAGGGGTTCACGTAAATCCTCGGCTGGATTCCACACACCGAACAACTAACGGTTTAGGGCCTGGACTACAAACAATTTCAGATAGAACCAATTTTAAGGAATTTTTCTTTTTTTTTAATAAAATCAATCCTCAAACTTTTAATTTAACACGGCTGAAGGCCTTTATGTAAAATTTAAAAAGAACTGAATTAATACACCGCCGAAGGCCTCGCACAATGCTTCAGACTGAAATGAAAATCACAATCTAAAAAAAAAAAAAAACAGACCAAGCGGTGATAAGAAGTGTTTCAGGGGTCTGAGAAGGTAGCTCAAACGTAAGGTGAGGTGAGACAGGAAGCCAAGTGTTGAAGTTAAATAATCGGCTGGCAACCCAAACTAGGGACCCAAACTAGGGACGGCCCAAGGACCGACATTTTAACCAATTCCCTCCAGTCCGACCAACGGCACAACGGGGAAGAGGATACGAGCTGTACTACTTTTTCATAAATTAGTGTTTAGAAACAGCCTAGGTATCAATAACCACTCTAATCAAATATGAACCAAACAAATTCTAAGGCTGTCCAACTACACGCCGTGCCGGGCAGCATCAACACGACGAGGAAAGGCACACTGCCGGAAAAGTACGGTAATGACAAGGGCAGGTAAGTGGGACGTTAACGGCCCTAGATCAGCAAATACTGCTGGTGCACTTCACACATAAATAACAGTCAGTTTAATAACTAATCACAATACTGGAAGACTGACTCAAGATTTCGCCAACCCCAACACATTATACGTTGCTGCTAGCCCGAATGGCCTAGGGAGCATCAATCCGCAAATGAATGAAGTGATGTCACAATATTTGAGGCTTTATATTTAACCGATCACTCAACTTCAGCGTCCAGGTTTGGTGTTCAACGAACTTTGTCGCTCTCGCAGCTAGCGCCTCACGATCCGACAGCGCGTGCAGGCTACCAGTGGTCCCAGCATGGCCCACGCGGCGTGGAGAGTTCCTCGCTTCTCTGTCCCAACTGACAGACTCATTCCAGCACGCAGACATTAAAATAACCGCTCAATCAAAACCACACAAGCTACACACGGTTCCGCAAAACAATTCCACAATCAACTCGAACAGTACTAAAACCAGTCACTGTAAAAGCAGCTAAGCGGAGTCACAAGTAGACGCACACAGAGAGCCCGGAAGCGGTCGGTGACCAAATACACGTCATCCGATGAGAAGACCAACCAAGATGTCCCCACTGAAGTCATGTGTGCCGGCAACGGTCGGCTGAGCCATGGCTGCCGCTCCATCCTCAACCGAACTCCCGACACACGACGACCCGGAAATACTAGCGGTCGCTGTAAATTTAGTACGACAGTGCTCTTATCGATAAGTGCTGCTGCTGCTACTCGCGGGCAGGCCTGCCAGCAACTTAGCACTTGGATGTGTGACTGTCGGGCTATGTCGAGCGTTGTTAAGTGGGGTGCACTCAGCCCTTGCGAGGAAAATTGAGCAACTACTTGACTGATAAGTAACGGCTCCGATCCCGTAAACTGACAACAGCCGGGAGAACGGTTTGTTGACCACATGCATCTCCGTATCCTCATCCAGTGATACGTACGGTCTGAGGATGACACGGCGGTCGGTGGGCACTGTTAGGTCTTCCCTCTAGTACGTCCACAATGGACGAGAATTCTTTACTAATGTTAATACGAGAAAGGATGGGAAAAATAATATACGGCTACGGAACAGGCAATTTCGGTAGACAAACAGGAGTAACCAGAATGAGATTTTCACTCTGCAGCGGAGTGTGCGCTGATATGAAACTTCCTGGCAGATTAAAACTGTGTGCCCGACCGAGACTCGAACTCGAGTCTCGGTCGGGCACACAGTTTTAATCTGCCAGGAAGTTTCAAACAGGAGTAACTTCACGAATTTCTGTTACATGCCGGATTGAAATCTAATGCCGGTCGGATCCAGCCTGCAGGCCACCGGTTGCCCTCCCGTGGTCTAGCGTCTGGATATTTGTGACGATTTCGAACCCCTAGACCAGTATTTACGACAACAACGTTACGATACTTGACAGATGGTAATTATCTGTTCAAATTAATTATCTGTTCAAATGTTAAAATGTGTGTGATGTCCTAAGGGACCAAACTGTTGAGGTCATCGGTCTCAAGACTTACACATTACCTAAACTAACTTATGCTAACAACAACACACACACCCATGCCCGAGGGAGGACTCGAACATCCGGTGGGAGGAGCCGCGCAATCCGTGACATGGCGCCTCTAACCGCGCGGCGGCAATTGTCAGAGATAATCATATACATCTATTTATGCTGCGTCTACTCAAGGAGGGCATTCCTCACCAAAAGAAGTTTACCAGCGTCAACATCGACATTAAAAGAAGAAATGTGTTTGAACGGAGCTCAAAATTGTTTGATAATGTATCACAGACTATGTATGGGAGATGTAGTACTATAGAAGAAATGTAGGTGGACAGACTGATAAGATAAGGAAGGAAGAGGTTCCCCACAGAATCGGCAAAGAAAGGAATATGGAGAACACTGATGAGAAAAAAGTACAGGATGATGGGACACATATTAAGACATCAGCCGTGTTCCGTGGAACACTAGTGCCACGCAGGAGGTTAATAAATGGTCTTCAAAAAACCATTAACATCATGAAGATTTTCTTCGACCTTTTGACGATACTAATTGTTTTTTTTTAGTTTTATTATGATTGCTGTTGTTTATGATGCGATTTAAAATCGAAGTAATGTATGAATAAACAAGATATTCTCATTTCTTGAAAAAATTCATGAACCTTCAAAACAAAGAAGAACCCGGATTAAACGTGTTTCGTCAGGCGAAAGGTTTCGGAACCCCTGCACTAGAGGAAGCTGTAGAAGAAAGGAACCGCAGGGAGACGAAGAGTGAAATACTTCCAACAAATAATCGAAGAAGTAAGGTGCACTTGTTTCTCGAAGATGGAGTTTGGTAGGAGAAAGGGACTCGCGCAGGTTGCGTGAAACCATTGAGAGGACGGCTGCGCCGACATTCTGACCGTGGCACTACAGTTTTGCACCGTGATATTTCCGACCAGAGTCTTCGCCATTTTTACGGCTTCTTATGAAGCAACAACAGAGAGGTGTACATTCGTCGTTCCTGTTTTTTAAGTTTGCTCTTTGGCTCCCGCCTAATCACACCCTTGCAAACCGCCACAGATTCGGAATTAAACAGCCAAATATTTATGACACGCAGGGACACAGCGCGTTGATATTCTTTGACAGTTTTGATAGCAATAAAAGTAAAATTACAATTTGTTGATAAACCATTTCTGGTCACCGACAATCGTCTTCAGACCAAGCTTACTGAAGGCACCGTGTCTATGATAATCTTTTTTTCTTCTTTTCTCTTTCAGTGAAGTTTCACCATCGTTAGTGGGTTGATTCTGTGCGATTAACAAATATAAACTGCTTGATAAGAGGATTATGCACATTAAAATTCAGTAAAACAGTCTCTATCGCAACAGATGTTTATTATGGTTGTAAGTAGGCTGTTTAGGTTTTCATGTTGGTAACGTCACGTAGAACTCTGTATGAAAATCACTGGCTGTGCTGTGTGCAGTCTGTGGCAGGTTGGCATTGTTGGAATATTCGCTTTTGTAGTGTTGGCCAGTTGGATGTGAAGAGCGCGTAGCATTGCGCAGTTCGAGGTGAGCCGCCAGCAGTGGTTGATGTGGGGAGAGAGATAGCGGAGTTTTGAGAGCGGATGATGTGGACGTGTGTCCATCAGAGACAGTGAATTTGTAATACTGGACGTCATGAACTGATATATATATATATATATATATATAATGGCTTTTGAACACTATTAAGGTAAGTACATTGCTTGTTCTATATCAAAATCTTTCGTTTGTTAAATATGCCTATCAGTAGTTAGTGCCTTCAGTAGTTAGAATCCTTTATTTGGCTGGCAGTATTGGCGCTCGCTGTATTGCAGTAGTTCGAGTAACGAAGATTTGTGTGAGGTAAGTGATTCACGAAAGGTATAGATTATTGTTAGTCAGGGCCAATCTTTTGTAGAGATTCTTGAAAGTCATATTGCGTTGCGCTAATAATATTCTGTGTCAGTTTAGTGTTGATCAGAATAAGTAAAGTTCAGTTCTGCTCAGCTGTTTGAAAATCAAATAACGTAAGAGGTTTATCAGCACGTTTCATGGTTCGCAACGGGCTTAGGTAAAAAGCGTAACCCATCTTGAGGCCGCAAGCACTGTGATGTCTGTTGGTGGCCATAGATGGAGCAAGATCCGTAAGAACACGGATTTTGGGTTAAGATTGTGTAAATTATAAACCGAAACAGGTTGCCGATCGTTAGAAACGTAAGCTGCGATCGAGATTGTTTCACCCAGTTTTAGTATTTTACACAGACGTTTCTTAAATCTCCGTTAAAAAATGTATTCTGAAATTTTAGATTAAGGACATAACATTAATAAAATACAGTATAAACATTAATAGCACGTATTGATGGGGAACTTCACAGAGACAAGTGTGGTAAAAAATGAAGAAAACTATATTTTCTCGAAGCAGAATACTTTTGAATATATATTTAGGGTGCATCATGTTTAATAACAAGCAAATGACGCTGGAAAAAATATACGAAAGCCGAAGAAAACTGCCTCCAGAACACATGAGTCAACAAACGAGCAGTTTGCGAGAAAATGACAAATGTGAGGTGAAAATTCACCATGGGCTTCAATTATAAATATGTTATTAGTTAGTAAAAATATATTTGATATGGAACTTTTCTATTAGGTCTACATTCAACTGGTCTCAAATTTCATCTACGCTCTACCTTAACAAGTGATACGATACCACTTCAGTATCTTACATGTTAAAATGCACACTGAGCTCACAAAAACGTGGGATACCTGCTAATATCTGTCGGAAATTCTTTTATTCGCCTTAGTGAAGCTACTCGTCGTCGCATGGACTCAACAAGCCCCTGCAGAAATATTGAGTAATGCTCCCTCTACAGCCATCCATAACTGTGAAAGTTTTGCCGGTGCAGGAATTTGTACACGAACTGGCCTCTCGATTATGTCCCATAAATATTAGATGGGATTCATGTTGGGCGATCTAGTTGGCCAAATCATTCGCTCGACTTGTCCAGAATAATCTTCAAGCCAGTTGCGAACAGTTGTGCTCCGGTGACTTAAACCCGTCGTTTGAGAACGTGAAGTCTATGAATGGCTTCAAATAGTCTGCAAGTAACCGGACACAATCATTTTCAATCAATGATCGATTCAGCTGGACAAGGGGTTAGCGTCCATTATACGTGAACACAGCCCACATCATGATGGAGCCACAATCAGCTTGCCCAGTCTTTGTTGACAACTCGGGTTAGTGGCTTCATGGGGTCTACGCCTCACTCGAACCCTACCAACAGCTGTTACCAACTGAAATCTTGGCTCATCTGAATATGCCACGGTTTTCCAGTCGTCTGGTGTCCAATCGATATGGTCCCAAGCACACGAGTGGCACTGCAAGCGGTGTGCTGTTACCAAACGCACTGGCGTCGGTCGTCTGTTGGGTTGGGTTGTTTTGGGGAAGGAGACCAGACAGCGAGGTCATCGGTCTCATCGGATTAGGGAAGGATGGGGAAGGAAGTCGGCCGTGCCCTTTCAGAGGAACCATCCCGGCATTTGCCTGGTGTGATTTAGGGAAATCATGGAAAACCTCTATCAGGATGGCCGGACGCAGGATTGAACAGTCGTGCTCCCGAATGGTCGTCTGTTGCCATTGCCCATTAACGCCGAATTTCGCCGCACTGTCGTAACAGATACGTTCGTCGTACGTCCCAAATTGATTTCTTGAGGTTATTTCACGCATAGACAACTCCACGCAAACGCCACTTCTCTCGGTTCTTAAATGAAGGCCGTCGGCCACTGCGATGTTCATGGTGAGAGGTGATGCCTGAAGTTTGGTATTCTCGGCCTACTTTTGACACTGTGTATCTCGAAATATTGAATACCTTAACCATTTCAGAATTGGAATGTCCCATCTGTGTAGCCCCTACTATTATTCGGAGTTCAAAGTCAGTTAATTCCCGTCATTCGGTCATAATCTCGTAAACCTATTCATATGAACCATCTGATAACAAATTACAGCTCCGCCAATACACTGCCGTCTTATACTTTGTGTACACGTTACTACCGCCATCTGGATATGTGAATATCGCCATCCCACAACTTTTGTCACTTCAGTGTATATTAGCCATTTGGGTAGACGAACATCGGGAAACTAGTTATAAACGTAACTGCAGGTTGAAACTGAATTTTAGTCGCCTACATAACCGTTCAGGTTACTTGACCTAGGTACAGCTTGAGGTTCAACCGCAAGCGCTTTGCAGATTTTGAGTGCATAGTTAGTAAAGACAGATCTCGTTCAAAAGCATTATAGGTTTCGTGTAGGTGTTCTAGAGGCATCTTAAATATTTGCTTTCGGTTTATGGAATGAAAGTGGCTTTTAGGAACTTTAAAATTCAGAAAAATACCTATTTATCCTTTATATTATAATTTATCCTTTTCAATTTTTCGATTTTGCTGTTTATGGAAGACGAGTCCAGGAAAATACTGAGCATTTTACTGTGTATGTACAGCGCATAATATTAAAAAAAGGCCACTAAATTACAGTTTAACCATTATACGAAAAAATTGGGAGCGTAGAATTGGGCAAATTCACTTATTGGAATAACAATCTTATTTACGTTTTGATCCTCCCCTCATTTTCATTTACGTATTAATTCATGTTATTTAAAATTTAAACTTTAAATACAGTTGAAATAGATGTAGATTTTTGTAGTACTAATACAGAAACAGAGAAACCACACATGTCCTACAAACTAAATTTTTTAGGAAATACAAAAAGCAATGCAGGTCTTAAAATTATGACGAAATTCAGCTTTTCTTCTTATGTTTCGTTAAAATGAATGTAGAGGGATGAATGCAAATGCTCTGTAGGCAACCCATATAATTCCTTGAGATGTTAAAATTTCCTTAGTAAAAATGCGGGCTTTCTCAATATGTTGTAACAAGTAAAAATAAATACACACTTCGTAGCTAATATGAACAAAGCTCAGTGAGATTATAGCTATTTTCCATTCCCTTTGCCACTATATTTTACACATCGTTCATTCTCTGATTTACTTGGTCAATTGTATATGTCAAAATAGAAGTTCTTGATGATTTCTGCTTGTGGTAGGAATGATAGAAAGCGCATTAGGTAATGCATTTTCTTATCAGTTATAGGCACAGGACTTTCAGAAGACTAACTTACGGGGCTTATTGGAATTATAGTTCGATAAGCCAGTTGTAACGTGTGCAATTGAGCCCCATAAATGAATGACCTAAGTTTAAGAACACCACGTGAATAGCTGGACTGCATGAACTGTGCTACATGAAAATGCTGATTGCTATTTCGAAGCATAGCCCTTCCTTGAATTTCAACGGAAATACCATACGTTTGGCATAAATTCAGCCACCATTCCACAAAATTCTGCACCGCTTCCCTTTTTTTTTTGTATTTTCACTTCTAAATTTATCTTTGTGTTGGATTATATTACAAATTCTGCGTAGTCTTCCAGCAAATGTATCCTATCCCCCTTTTCTGTTTTTCCTTTTCACCATTTCTATAACACGGAAGGTGAGAGTGGCCTCTTATTGGAAAGTTATGGGCTATGAACTGAAATCTTCCCCGTGCCAAAAGCATTAAAGAAAACCTCGCTATTATATAGTTTTTATGTTGGCCCCTTCAAGAGTCGGAAAACACGTTAAGGCGTCTAACATGTCCTCTAACATTTTCATTTACATAGTCAAAAAGAAAAGAACAGGTTTCAGGGGGGCTTTTCCGCGATATTCCTTCATGATAGAGACAAAACCTGGCTGTTCCACTAGGTAAATCGTACACATTAAAGCATTTACTGAAAGCTGACGCAAGTGAAACGTATTTTGTATTGGTACTTGAGGCAACTGCAGGTTCTAAATAAAATCAAACGAGTGGCCTGCAGTGGTAGAATCGCTTTCAGTCATCGCTTTAACTGAAAGTATTTTCTTGACGAATTTATCAGCTTTCCACTTGTGCACTGATAACTCAGCGATTGATGACCTTCTAGCAGCATAATTCAGAGACGGACTTTCGATTTTAATATAAAGCTCTTCACACGTGCTCTTTAAATGTGGTTGTCCCAATTTTAAATTACAATTTCCAAGGAAAATTTTCAAATAAAATTGATAGTCAGCTTGAACATGGGATTTAATTTTCTTCATCATCTGCCACATAAACTTCAGATTACATTTCGGGTCAAGATAACTCTATGCTTCACTGGTATGATGAGCTTTCCTGACTAGAAATGAGCTGATGTCATTTTTTACTTCCACTACTAAAGTCACTTGTTTCATATTTCCAGGATGACGTTTTCCCTTCTTACCTAATGGAAATTTCCCTTCTTTCAATAGACGGCGCAGGCCCCTTATTCGGTTACTGCTGGTACCAAAAACACTTTGAAGGGTAGTTTTACAAACGTGAATCTTACCTGTAGACCCCGATAAGCAATAAACCTACGGCATTCCTTTTGGTTTCTTCCGTCAAAATCCCTTATCTCTTCCAGGCTTCTTTCTTGCCAGTAGTTTTATTTCTATGGGGCTCTGAAGCAAACCATCCTATTCATTTTTGTTTGGAAGTCAATAACTCTAGTATATGATTCTATCTTGCGTTCCCTCCATTATCTTAGCTGTCAACCACATCTTCAGATAACTAGAAACAAAATTATGTATTAAGTTGAACTAATGTTCTACATTTTTATCTTCACTGTGATAATTAAACCTCAACTTTGAAGCAATACTAAGTTTCAGATCGGGAGTCATCTGCATTGAGAATCGTGATATTTTGGTTCAACTCTGTTCCCTTTCCAATTTGTGTACTGTTTATTTATCGTTCTTACTTGTTCTATGGATTTGTGATTCGTAAACTCCACTGTATTTTTTCTTTTCTAAATTACTTCCTCATTTCTGTCACTGTCATCGCCACTGACATTTTACCACAAATAACAATGTAAATCGATTAAACCAGACATTAAGAGGCAATATCGACTATTGTCTACGTTTAAAACACAGATAAAAAGTTTTGAGGAAGCGCTTATCTTTCGTACTTTTGGTGTTACTCTTCAATTAAGATAATACAGTGACTGTATAAAAGCCATAACGCATGGGATTTCTCTATACCGTGATCGGGCTATATGTTTAAGGTAAAACATCGTATGTTTAAGGTACAACATCATATATCAGTTTTGCCAGAAAATGACCATGTGGGGTTTGCCAATATACCCATTCAATTATCCTTAAAAGGAAGAACGGTACTACAGTAAATGAAAGCTAAAGTGCTCTATAGACCGTAACAGTGAAGGCAAATGCAACATTACGTGAAACGGTTACTATAGGCACTCTAGTGCATTGTGAATTCTTTGTTACACGAAAGGTCTTTGTTGCTACAACAGTTTTCTGATGTTAATACTCTTAAATGGCAAAACTCATACGTTCAATAAGAAGACGAAATTCCTTGACGGTTTTTTTCTCTTGTCATTGAGATGTTTAAGGTTTCCTTTAGGTTTCATTTTTAGTAATTATGTGTAATTTTATAACATTTAATGAAGATGAGAGCCACCTTTTATTCACTGTCAGAAAATAAATTTAATGACGGAGATTTGCTGTGAGCCAATCCCACGAAGACTCACACGTACACACTGCCCTATTATGTACTGCCACATTTAAACTTTTCCTTTATAAACTGCGGTTTGAATCTATTGGTGTACAGTAATAGGCCCTGGTGGTCAGACGACTGGTTGTCACACAATATATTTCAAATAAACCAACATATACATGTATGAGCAGTTGGGAGACGACGCCACCATCCCAGTTTTGATATAAAATTGGTATGGAAATTAATTAAATTGATCAATTAATTCCCCCCCCCCCCACCTTGACCAGGCTCATGACACCCACCGAAAACGCACATACCCATTCCCAGATGACTTCATGAGTTTTTTTCAATCGGCACGTGGCCCCAACCCCCTCCCCCCTCTTCACTCAAACCACCCACTACCCATCCCCTCGCCTGCATACCCAATTGGCTAGAATTTCCAATTTTGGTGTGAATATCGAATATTGGGGGAATTTCGAATTTTGGTGAGAATTTGTTTGTCCCAGGGCAGTGCCGACATCCCACCCACACAAAAAGAGGAATTGGTGGGAAATTAAAATTGGTGCTGCCCTTTCTGGTACACTAACACTGGTGCTCTTGGACAGAGGGCCCAAGTGCACCCCCGTGACACAATTGTACCAGCAGAGGCACTTGGAATACATGGGATATTATAAATGGTGATGCCCTTTCTGTGACTCGAAATCTGGTTCTACTGCATGGAAAGTCCATGTGCACCCCCAACACAGGAAATTGTCCAGATGCAGGGGAGGATGGTTAGGTTACTGTACATTACTTATTTTGTTTGTGAAAATGAAGTAAATCTAGGTTCTAATTTTGTAATTAATCATGAAGATTGGGTCTCGTTATACAGCTAAACGTGTAGTGCTGCATAAGGACAGCCTATAATCGGAATACAGCTCAAAAACTGTCGGTACCATATGACTGGTGCTATCCCGTTGGGAAAAAAATTTGCGTTTCACTCAAAGCTAGTGACAGACACACTCAAACAAGCTGACAGCATAAGGGCAAGGCTGTAAGGTACTATCTTTCTATCTTTGACTGGGAACACTTTCAACTGACGAGATGGTGGTTGAGCCGTGTGTGGCTCGTGTTCGTGCCATCTTTTATTTAACATTCTGTTTCTGCCGCTTATCGATATAAGCCCTGCAGTATTATCTTTGCCGGATTGCTATTACTTCCCGGTCGTCATGTGTCTACAAGTCAGTTGGAAACTGAGAGCAGTTAGTTTGGACCTGGCAGTGTTTGAGTTGGAACGTGGCACAAGTTCAGTCTGGGCGCGGCAGCAGTGAGGTCCGGGCTGCCATGACTCGCCCGACGGTTGCCGACACACATGATTGGATTGGCGACGACTTTGGTTGGTCGTGGTTGGTCGTCTTGCCGGACGACGTGTATTTGACCGGCGATCACTTATGGGTTGGCTGTGTGTGCTAGAGTGCTGCAATGCTCATTGTTTGACCGGACACTGCTCGCCTGTTGACGTGGGGACCGAGCCGCTCGTGTCCGGCCCCACACGACTCGGCTCGGTCACGTACTCGCCCCATGTCTGTTGTCCGGATTCCGGACACGCGATAACGGAGCATGACCGGTCACCGCAGACGTCTCACCTCGCCTCGTCTCGGCTCGCTGCACTGTACTGTACAAATCCAACGCCTCTCTCTCTCTCTCTCTCTCTCTCACACACACACACACACACACACACACACACACACACACACACACACACAATGTATTTATCTCTATCTCTCTCTCTTTTAATACAAAAGTAACGTTTCCAAGGACGGGTACGTGACACTGCTAAATTCATAAAGCACTTGGAAAGTAAAATGATATTTCGATACAGTCGCAGATAGAAGACGAGTCTCATTTCCAAACAGAAGATATATTTTTCCTTTCATCAACAGGAAACATTAAATAAGTGCTTTCCCTGTAATCTAGAAGACAACTATCTTTATAAAGAAAGCATACAAAGAACATTAAACATTTACTGAGGTAACGTGTCATACTTTTCACTTGTTTGCAACAAAAACAAAATTATGGTTATTGTTGATTAGCAGTAAATCACTAACACGTTCCCGATTTATTTGGCTGCGGCGATTTGTTTGTAACAAGCCGGCTTCACTAAAGCATCTTTCGCTAGGTGGGCTTGTTGCTGGGATACATAAAATACGTCTTGCAACTGTAGCCAGGCCTGACAGATCTGTTTCATATCTGCTCCACCACTTTAAGATGTCATCATCGCCGGCCGCGGTGGTCTAGCGGTTCTAGGCGCTCAGTCCGGAGCCGCGCGACTGCTACGGTCGCAAGTTCGAATCCTGCCTCGGGCATGGATGTGTGTGATGTCCTTAGGTTAGTTAGGTTTAAGTAGTTCTAAGTTCTAGGGGACTGATGACCATAGATGTTAAGTCCCATAGTGCTCAGAGCAATTTGAACCATTTTTTTTGTCATCATCATGTCCGGGTTGCATTAAAATGTACAGACCTACTTCATCTGCTGCGGATGATCTGATGTTCCTCCATTCCTTGAAAGGATATCTCATTCTGGCCGGTGATGACACAATACTTGAAGGATCTATGATAATAAACAAAAGAGAAAAGTAATACAGAACTGATGTGGAAATCATCGAAACGTTCCCGTAAAAACGAGGTGTTTTACGTTAATGAAGTATTATACGAATTATAACATTCCCGTTTCTCTATAATACACTATCCACTAACTATACAAAAACGATTATGTTAATGATTGCATGTTGTACCTGCGTAAGTAGCAGACATTTGTCGCACATTGCTAAGAATTTCCTGCTTTTCATTTATTTCGAGCATATTAATATCACGGAAAGACGGCTAAAGAAACGTAGCATTTTTATGTCTGGAAGTGATCACAATCTTCTCACAAGCGAAAGCCAAGGCTCGATTTTTAATCCTTTGTACCTCCTGTAAAAAATATATATCTCTTAGTACACATCAATTACGCTAGTTAATTATAAATCTATCGCGTATCATAATGAAACAGTGCTTTTAGCAGTAGTTATTCACCTGACTGTCGGTGTCACTGACAGTGCAGGTTTGTTTCAGTTTCTGAAACCAAAGATGAACTAACTGGATTTTCTGTTCTTTTCGCCTTCTGATTCATCTGTGGCCTCTTTAAATGGTCTCAGGAAATGTGCAATTTTTCCTGCAAGCTCATTATCATATCCTTGCAATCTGTAAGCGGAGTCCTTTTCCGTCAGCAAAGCAGCAACTTCGTTACACTGAGTGTGCAAGGATTCCAGCATAGTGTACAAGCTGTTCCAGCGTGTGCAGACATTTCAACGATGATTTCAAAGACGAGCAGAGGCCACTTTTCTTAATGTACCTTACAATGTATTTTGTAGTATTTATTGTTGATGCGACGTTCGGGGCATGATTTAACAAGAAGTTATCTTCGTCGAAAGTATGGCTAAGTGCTGTGTTTATACAATGAGCAGCACAAGGAATCCTTTCGTGATTTTCCAAAGCCTTTATTACATTGGCACCCTGGTCGGAGACAAAAACAAAACTGTGCAACATGTCTGGCGAAGTGTCCCAATCAGCCATCCTCTCTTCATAATATTTACTCCCGTCTTCTTAACGTCCGGGGATTTTGTTGTAAATAAAACATTGTTCACAAGAGACCAATCTGTGTTTATGTAATGTGTTGTAAGCGTCAAATAGTGCACCTGATTATGCGAATCAGTCCACATATCGACTGTCGCAGCACATGTTTTATTAATAACTCCCGCAATAACTGAAGGCATTATGCTGTTTCGTATTGCATCAGCTTGTTCTTTGACATGTCTGCTTATAGTAGAGGGATGTGGCATGACATCTGCCACGTTAACTTCTCCATAATGCGCACCTAGATGTATTAATTCTTGGCCTAGTTCTCTGAAACCATCACCGGAAACAACATTAAAAGGTCTCATATCTTTAGCACACATTACAACACACTTTTCTGTAATACTATTTTTTATTACTGCCGGTATCCCTGAAGGAGCTGTATCTTTGTGAGGTTTCTTGCAACTGTGTTTCTTTAAATGAGTGGTTCCCGACTGGAAGCGCAATAATGTGGAGCAGTTTATGCACGATACGTACCCAGTAGACGCACTGTTTTCGTCTACAACCAACAGAAATGTGCTCCACACTTGGCTTTTTAGACCTTCCCGTTTCTTCAATCTGTAAACATTGGTTTCAATCTTACGTCTTACTGCACTGGCTTCTTCGCGCTGCGTGATAACAGAGAAAGACACGCCACAAATGAGAAACCCGTACTGGCATCAGTCCCACACGGATAATGACACGTGTAATTTGTTTGAAGTTACTTGCTACGTATTAGGTTACGGCATCTATGCTCGGTCACTAGTACTAGTGGGGGCAGCCTATCCAGTTAGGTTGTGCTCGCCCCATCTCGTATTTTGTGCTCGCTTACTCGGTCATGGAGGACTCTATTGTGTGCCGACTCATAATTCGTCCCTGTTATCGTACAGCCACTGCCATTATCATTGTCTGTTTCTTCGTGCAAGTGTCCTGTCCTGCGGGTTAAGCTGGGCATTTCATTGGTGTTGGACAGGGACGAGTTAAAACCTGTATTACTAGTAAGCATACAGCTGAGGACAGTATCTATCGTTGTCTGATGTCAGAGTTCGCCACAGATGTCTGCTCAAAAACCACTCTGGAGCCAAGGTAGCCAAAGCCAATACACGCTACCACAATTGATGGAAAAATGCATCACAGTTCTAACTGCACTTCAGGATTGTCACGAAAACATGAGTACTCGTACTGAATGGGTCATAATGCAACACATGCACTGGGGAAAATCGTCATCTAAAATAGGCGTCCAAAACAGTCAAAAATCGTGGCTGTCTTACCTCCCCTCATGCTCCTCACCCCTCCTTCCCTCCCTCCAACCACACACCTTTAGTGAGGTTGGACACAGGACTTTTCAAACGGCCAGCTGCCCTGCATAACGCCTCGTGCCACGAGCTGGCCGCTGTCCAACTTGAGGAGACACTACATCGCCAATACATGTATAGTCAGCAAAACAACAGGAGATAAAAAGGTGGCCACCACAAGAGCACTTTGCTGGTCAAAAATAAATAGCGACGCATCTTCGTACACACACACATGGCCCCCATAGTCAGGGCGTGACCACCCAAACACTAGGCGTGCTCCCTATACTTCAAATAGGCCTGTCGTTCTACGATGCAGATCTTTTCTCTTTAATGTCAATGTAACTTTTTCTTTCACTCTGTTAAACATATTCCTCAGGAGGACTGGACCCCTCTGGAACAACAACGAAACTCTTGAGAACACTGCAGAAGGCTTTTTCGAAAGTCGGCTCCATGGGAATCAGGAAGCCTTCTGCTTAAAGCGACTGCAGTGTCTTCGGTACAATGCGTCCCATCGAGCGTGTTGCTGGGCAGTCAGCGTTATCAACGCCTACAAAAGCTTCACATACAATAGAGTGTGTTGCTCGCATCCCTGAGAACAAGACCGTGAGAAATGACTATCCCACGCGTGGGTTGTTTGTCTAAAGAGATAGCCACGACCTCTTAGCGAACTCGGCCACCACGCCGTTCCGAGCACTGGACTGTAACATTTGTATTTAACATCAACCTAACTCCCATAACAGAGTATCTATTAAAAAAGTAAAACTCAATTGCGTCGATAATAAATGTCCTCTTTCCACGAAAATAGGTACAGTCCAATTTCTTTTAATTTTATGAGCAAAATCTGCATAGTTTTTCCTTCAACTACAGGATACATTTCGCAGCTCATTATTTTGCGACATCCAGCGTAGTGCTCCGCCGGCGATTACAGATGATCACGTGTGTATTATAAACATTTCAGACATGTGAAATAACATTAGAGAAAACAATCTGGCACGCCATTAGCTCACATGTCGAAGAAAAAAAAAATCACAATCATTTTTAAGTTCGACAACAAGAAGCTATAATTCAATACGACGTATCTGTTTTGTACACTATGGCAGGTCTTATTTTACCGTAGCCATGATATTTCATACAGTCATGTACGAAACAGACAGTGAGAGTCTGTCCTGTAATAGAACCTCTTGCAAGATTTTACCACGCACCTCCTCCATTACATCTAAATCAATTACCACCTGCATACTTTCATTTCACATTTTTTATGCATAAATCATCTCATAACCTCAATGGTCATTTGACCATTTTTTTCCGCTGTTCTGTCGGAATACACCTTTTGTGGACATAACCTGCATTCGACTCGCATGCAACTGCATGTTATGTGTATGATTTAGAGTACTGTACACTTGCAACCATTAACAGTAAATCTCTCTGGCATCAGAGGACTTTCGTCTAGATGAACGAATATTTGTGCGACATACTCTATTTCCCTGCCCTATCCTGGGCATATAAACGAGCCTTCAGTTTCATAACTATAGTGATTCTAAGTTAGCAACAGGTGTTTGTGAGGTACTACAATCTCCGTGTACACATCTGCCACACAGATGTCCTGTTTACAGAGCTAGTGGTTGCATGGCGTGTAATTTCACAAGTCTTTGTAAGAAGCATTCCCTGTTACTAACGACTATTTTATATAGGTCTGATGTGAGCATAATATAGCTTTAGAATTGAGGTCGGATGTGAACAGTGGAGGCTATACACTTCTGGAAAGCTACAGTGTACATGTATCACAAGGAATCGATGTTTTAAGGAAGTAGTTTTTCATTTTACAGCTTGCCACCATAGCTGCATGAAGAATGTATCTCATGCGATGGAAATATATTTCTTACAGAATTCCATTCCATACGACTAATAAGTCGGAAACTGAAATGATCTAACATTATAGTGTGCCTTAAGCGCAGAACTTTGAAGCCTTGGGAGTGCATGTGTTTACGTTCTCTCTTACTATCACCTTATTGGTAATGACCCCAGACACCAGAAAAATACTTGAGGGTTGACAGCACAGTTTATTTAAGAAAATTGCAGCAAACTCCGTCCTTCTGGAGCTTATGAAGCATAAAATCCACCAGTTTTTGTTCTTAACAGTCTCTTATATTATCACAACAGTTTCATTACTACTATTCACCGATAAGCAGTGTTAATCTCCCCGACACTCGCGCATCTGGAGAAACCTTGTGCTTGTGTATGGATGCGGGACAGCAGTTACAGCCTCAGTTGGCACTGTTCCTTCATGAAACGTGGAATGTGGCGGTCTACTTCTGTTGAGCTGCAGATTAAATTGGTGCCAGTGCAGCAAGGAGCGTTGGTCAAAGTCAACGCGAGGAGATCTTTTGTTCTTCAACTTTACCCTAAGAATGCGAGAGTGCCCTAATACTTCCACCCACATAGAGAAAGATCATAAATTAAGCAATATGATTCAAGTGCTAGAGATATTTAGGTCAATGTGTGGTATACTTTGGTGTATACGTTCAAGAATTAACAATGAATGAATGTACAGTCATCCGTTTACATTCGCAATGGTACTCACAAATTAGTGGAGGGGCTGTTTAGCGATGATACAGAAACTGGAAAGCATGCTGCCGTGTCATTGGTTGGTTTTGAAATTGCTAAAACTGATTGCACTATCAACTATGATGCTTACTATTACAGTACATGGAGAGTGTCTTTTCTATCTCATTTGTCCACTGGTATGCCATTGATTATCACGTAATGACTGACTGTCATCGCTTGTTTTGAGGTGGAGAAGGAGTCTTGGTCCGGGGGCAACACCTTCTGGGGATGGCTGGCACCGAAACAGTGATTGCGTACATATGTCAGCAATAAGAGGAATCAATCAAACGGAACGCAGCGCCATCAGCTATCTTGACACTGTGAATGATGACTTTGAATATAAAAGTCGTCAGTCGCCCTCGAACAACAGTTTAGAAACGCTCCACAACGCCTCAGAGCTCTTCCAGTTTCCTTGTGTTGTGACTGTCTTTTATTTCAATCACCCAGTGTGTGTGTGTGTGTGTGTGTGTGTGTGTGTGTGTGTGTGTGTGTGTATGTGTATGTGTGTGTGTGTGCGTGTGTTTTGTGGAAGCAGAAGCAACAACATGATTTACTCCATGTGATGTCTAGTTTTCTGTGAGAGCCATTGGATCAAAACGTGTTAATGTCAGTTTAGAACACGACACAGACCGCAAAGTCGTGGCAGAAGAAACAAAATGAATGGCAGTGTATAAAGCTTGTTACCGTAGAAAAAGCAGTGTATCAAACAACAAAACTTTCTCTTGTGACTGATAATCTGTGGGAGATAGTCCTTGGACAGTACAGGCAATCAAAGCTTACACTGGTCTGTGCAAGCAACTTCGATCACTGGCTGCCTGCTCCAATGGATCGGTATATATATATATATATATATATATATATATATATATATATATATATATATATATATATATAATAGGATCTCCACATATGCTCAACTACAGCACACAGACGGTATTTGTTTTCCATATAGCAGAGAAGAGAGATGCGGTAAAAATCTTTAGGATGAAGTTTGCGGAGCATTTATAGTTCATAATTTTTCTCTGTTGGATGGTACAGAATAACGGTGATAGAATGTTTGGATGATAGACAATAATGGACCCTGAGGGACACGGATCTGCTTTGAACTGCAGTAGCCATATGATGTTGAGTCTCCCAATTTTCCCGATAAGAAGTACCACCATAACTGCTTGTACTGTCTTTTATACTACTTCGTGTTGCAGAAGCAAGCTTCGTTTGGCGCTGACCTTACACACTGTACGCGGTTTCCAGAGCTACGTCATGCTAGCATTTCCACCGAGTGGCCATACATATCCCTATAACATTAACTCAGCTCATTCACTTTCTAAATGGGTTGCGGATTGTGGTAGATATAGCTCTCACCGACTTCTGCTGATATCCGACTTAAATTGGAACGATCACATGCACAAAGCAGGACAGAGTCTGAGGATAAGTTACAATATGAATAGGGACTATCTAAAACCATGTTGGAATTTTACCGTAACAGATAGGTTCGAAAAAGATGACTCGTTTCGACGTATGAGAGTGCCATGAATATGATTCACTATTGGCTGTAATCATTAAAAGACCTCTCCTTAGGATGCAAAGCAGGTATGTGGTTGAATGGAAAGACTTGATTCCAAACAGCAGATAGCATTTCTACCGGTAAGCATAACACAAGAGGCCTCAGAAGCCAGTGTACATTTCTTGCTACCTCAATCAGCAAACCATCTACTGTATGTGATCATTCTCGATCAACCATCACCTATAACCCAACGGATGTATCATAGAACCTCTTACATGGAATTGAGACAGAATGCGTTACAAATACTAGAGAAATATCTGGTGGCAGCATTAGGAAGTTGCAAATACCGGCTTTGTACTTCGTACCACGTTTCTTAGCCAAATCACTTTATAAATTCGGTGATTTTATGGCGAGCTTACACTGTCGGCGACATATAACAGCGCTGATATTCCGTTAATACACACTCCAGCAATCACTGTCTATATTCAATGTCGTAGTATTTGTATGGTAGAAACACTTCATTCTGAGATAATGTCATACCTCGATTTATAAAGCTTGTATAGGTTTTGACATGGATATCGTTAGTAATACTTGTGAGCACCTGTAGAACCAAGACTGCATGTGACGGTAACATGGCTGCTGCGATTGTGTTTCTAACATCTGGCGACTTGTAGGACGAGTACGCCTCTCTTTCTAAGACACAGTGGTAACATGCGCAAGGAAAAACAAACTTATGTGACATGTCTACCCATGGCTGATTTTCGCTCAGTATTGTTTCTGTTGCCGGCATTCAGTTATTGGTGAAGTATTATACTTAATAATAGTAGGGGATCCGTGATAGATTCACTTTGAACTGCAGGCTTATAAAGAATGTGGGTGTTCCGACAAGCGCAAAGAAGATGACTATGTCCTGACATGAGAGAAGGTGTGGATTTGATGTGAAATCTCTGATAACGGTAAGGGGAATGAAAGATATTCTTTTTTAGACTACTTATGAAGGAACAATACAGGAGCCGTCTCGTACGATTAATAGTGTGCTGGACGTGGCCTTCATCCAGTACAGACAACAAAATTTTGTGCAAATCTGCGCAAAGGAATTCGAGCACTGCCTTCAGCTTCAATGGAGTGATACAGTGTATGTAATATGCTCAATTACAACAAACAGACGGTAATTGTTCGATATATCGGGAAAGAGGGACACGGTAAAGTGTGATAGGAGGTTGTATTACAAAGAGTGCTATAACTGGGTAACGTTTCTCTGAATATAATTCTCTCAAAACTACCCCGATTTTGCTCATAAAACTAATAGGAATCAGTTGTTTCTAATCTCTTAGCCTCGTGACTTTCGTCTTTTATTATTATCTTCACGATTGCGTGTTTTAAAAAAATAAGCATTATTTCATACTTCATAACCTCTAATTATAAAGTAGAAACCAGTTGAATAATCGCTTGTTGTAAAATCTGGAAATGACAGTGGTTTCTTTTTCTGACATGTGAGTAGATTGCGTGAAACAGGTTGTGATGATCAAATTGCTTACAAAATTAAAAGGCAAAAATCTGCTGCTGTGTGAAAAAAACTTTAGAGACACGTCGGTAGGGGTGATTTATGCATCAAAATGACAAATGTAAGCATGCAGACGGTAATTGGGTTAGATGTAACAAAAAAATGTGGAAATGTGGGTGAAATCTTATGGGACTTAACTGCTAAGGTTATCAGTCCCTAAGCTTACATACTACTTAACCTAAATTTTCCTAAGGACAAACACACACACCCATGCCCGAGGGAGGACTCGAACCTCCGCCGGGACCAGCCGCACAGTCCATGACTGCAGCGCCTTGAACTGCTCGGCTAATCCCGCGGGGCTTTAGATGTAACAGAAGAGGAGAATGGTAAAATCTTATAGGAGGTGCTGTTACAAGACAGAGTCTGTATGATATAGCATCGCTATGTTAAAATCGAGACCTGCCATAGTGTACAAAGCAGATACGTTCTATTGAATTATAGCTTCTTATTGTCGAATGTAAAAATAATTGTGGTTTTTTTCTGACATGTGAGCTAATGGCGTGCGAGACTGTATTCTCTAACGTTATTTTACATGTCTGAAATGTCTGTAATACACACGTGATCATCTGTGATTGCCGGTGGAGCATTACGCTGGATGTCGCAAAATAACGAGACGCGATATGTATCCAGCAGTTGAAGGTAAAAACTATACAGATCTTACTTATAAAACGGAAAGAAGTAGAACTTTACCTATTTTTGTGGAAAAAGGACATTTATTATCGTCGCAATTGTGTTTTACTTTTTTAATAGGTGCCCTATTATTGCAGTCATGTTGATGTTAAATACAAATGTCACAGTCCAGTGCTTGGAACGACGTGGTGGCCTAGTTCCCTAAGAGGTAGCGGCTTCCCCTTTACTTCTCATTTATCAATGTTTTCGTCTGAGGGATGATAGCGTCATGCTCTATTGTACGTGTGGCTTTTGTAGGCATCGATAACGCTCACTGCCCAGCTGCATGCTTGTCGGCGCACATTGTACTGAAGACACTGCAGTGTGAGGCTGCCATAGCTATGGTGGAAGGCTTACTGTTTCCCAAACAACTGTCTTTTGAAAAAGCCATATGGGGCTTCCTCCGGAATTTTGTTGTTGTTCCAGAGGGGTCCAGTCTTTCCGAGAAATACGTTTAACAGACTGTAAGAAAGAGTTGCGTTGATGTAAAATTCAATTTTTCTCCATCACAGAACTGCAGACTGCCTGGAAAGAGGGGGGGGGGGGGGGGGGGCACGTCTACTGGGGGTGGTTGCTGGACACTTCTGTGCTTCGATGAGAGGTCAGACTTCCATTTTGTGCTGGCTAAGGTCCCCTCGTGACAGGACGCATGCTGTGAGCGACTGCGGAGGGCACCGGAGAGCCTGGTGAGGCTAGTGACTGCAGAGGGCCGCAGGAAAACAGCAAAGCACTTTGCAAGGCAGCTTTTTGGAAAAAGTGATCTAGAACGTTCTCCCGAATTTCGTTGTTGTTCCAGCAGGGTCCAGTCTTTCTGAGAACGACGTTTAACATATTGCATGAAAGAGTGGCATTGATGCTAAATAAGTTCTCCATCTCAGAACGACAGCCCTATTGGAAGTATTGGGAGAGTGCCTAGTCTGTGTTGCTCGCTCCCTGACTATGGGTAGGCTCGGTGTGGTGGTGGAGCTGTGTTGCTATACGTTTTTGACAAACAAGTTGCACTTGGGTGGGTGTCCTTTTATCTCCTATTGTTTAGCCCCAATCTTTTGGGACGACGATTTTCTCCAGTACATGTGTTGCATTATGTCCCATTCATTACGAAAGCTGATGTTTTAGTGGCAACCTTGAAGTGCAATCGGAACTGTGACGCATTTTTCCATCAGCTGTGGTAGCATGTATTGGCTTTGGCTGCCTGGGATACAGGGCGAATTTTGAGCAGGCATCTGTAGCGAATTCTGATGTCAAACAACGATAGATACTGTCCTCAGATGTCTCCTTACAGGTAATATATTTTTTAAATTACTCTCTCCCCAACAGCAGCATCTCATCAGTTGAACATCTTCCTAGCGAAAGAGAACACAGATGCTACCTCAAAGCCCTGCCTTTTTCCCACCAGCTTGTTTGAGTGTATCTGTCGCTGGCTTTGACTGGTATTTCGGAACTTTTTTCCCAGCAGGATAACAACAGTTGTATGGTATCGTCAGTTAGGCTGTCCTTACGTAGCGCTATGCATATAGTTGCGTATTGAGGCCCGATATTTATTATTAATTGTGTAAATAGCACCTAGCATATTTCACTTTCCCAACCAAAATAAGGAAATTTGTGGTAAGTTCCTATGGGACCACTGCTATGTCATCGGTCCCTAGGCTTACACACTACTTAATCTAACTTAAACTAACTTACACTATGAAGAACATACACACACACATGCCTGAGGGAGGACTCAAACCTCGGACAGGGGAAGCTGTGTGAACTCTGACAAGATGCCTTACACCACAAGGCTATGTCATGCGGGAAGTATGTAATGTACACTAACCTAACCTTCTTCACTTGCATCTGGGCAGTTCCCATGTTTTGGGGTGCACATGGACTTTCCATCCAGTAGAACCAGGTTTCGAGTCCCAGAAACGGCAACACCATTTACAATTTCCCGTGTATTCCAAGTGACTCTGGTGATATAATTGTGTCAGGAGGTGCACTTGGGCTCTCTGTCCAGGAGGACCAGGGTTAGAGTACCGGAAAGGGTACCATAAATTTTAATTTCCCACCAATTCCTGGGTGAGATGTCAGTACATCCCTGGGACTAACAATTCCCACAAAAATTCGGAATTTTCTGCCAAAATTCGATATTCACACCAAAACCAGAAATCTCAGCTGATTGGGTACATGGGCGAAGGGATGGGTAGGGGGTGGTGTGGGTGGAGAGGTGGGAGGGGGCTAGGGCCCACGTGCAGTCTGAAGAAAACACATGGAGTCATCTGAGGATGGGAGTGTTTTTTTTTTTTTTCAGTGGATGTGATGGTCCTGAATAAAAGGAGGGGGGAATTAATTGATCAATGTATTTAATTTGCATACCAATTTGATATCAAAATTTGGGTGGTGCTGACATCTCCCTACTATAAGTATGTGTGTATACACAACATCTCCTCCTATACCACTTGACCGATTTCAACCGAAGTTGGTATACGTACCCCATACTGCCGGTTAACAATCGCATTGGGGTAAGAACCAATTATCTACCATAGTTCAGGAGATATGTCGTCATAAACATTACATTCGTAAAAAAGTGCCACGTCGTACATGACTTTTAAATTTATTATTTTGTTGCTGCTAACTCTATTACCAACAAATTTTGCAGACAGTATCCTTATATGCTGCTGAATGTACATACAAAATTATATCAATGTATGATTGATACATCAGGAAAACGACGTCATGAACACTTAAATGCGTGAATAACTCCTACATCGTGCATGAGATATAAAATTATAACTTCTCTGTTAATAATTCTTCTCGCAATAAGTCTCGCACTCACTATGCACATATGTCGCTAAAGCTGTCTACATATATGTATTATTGTACAACACTAGTTCAACAAAAGTGTCGACAGAATCACTAAGAAGCCTCATAAAATGCCGCATCATGCAAGAAGGTTTAATTTATTACTTCTGTGTTACTAACTCTGTTCGCAATATATCCGCAGACAGTATCCCAAAGACAATGTCCACATATGCCAGTAAACGTGTCTACACAAATATATCATTGTACGGCACAGAGTTTTATATGACTTCATAAACGCTAATACTTGTGAAAAACTGCAGTATCACACATGACATTTAAATTCATTACCTCTTTGTTACCAACTCTGTTCACAGCTTATCTCGCGGACAGTAGTCCGCAGACACTATGCACATATGCTGTTAAATCTATCTGGGCGAATATATTTCAGTGACACATTGTTCAAGAGATATGACGTCAGCAACACTGAGATTCCTGAAAAGATGCCCTTATCATTTTAACACATTCGTTCTTTACTAACCTGCCAGCGATATTGACGGCTCTCAACTGCGAAGCGCAGGCCGTTGTAGGAGACAGCAATAATCGTCTACAGAGAGACGAAGAGGCGTTGCTATAGAGATGTGTACAAAATAGCGTTGTAAACATGCGAAGCAGCTGCGTCCAGCGTGAGTAAACTGTCCGGGGTACTATAATTACGCATTTGTATATTACACATATTTTTTCGTACGACTGTTTCATAATTTCGTAGGTGTTATCACGAATACACGGAAATTAACTACAAACACAGTTCATTTCTTGTTTTTGTTTCTAATAGAAAATTATTAAAATGAATACCCGGGTAATGCCATGTTTGTCTACTAGTACACAGTAATTAAAGCGCAAATAATAAATTATTGACTACTTTCTCAACATCCCTTCGTCACAAAACGGTACAGATTCATATACTATAGATCAAGTATTATCGACTGATATCAATGAACGTAATATTCATTCGGTATAATTATGATGTATTTGATTTTGTTGTTACGTCTTTAGCTTTTCTGTCCTTGTGTCGACCCGGATTAGCCAATACATTTTATTCAAATATGATTTTTATTCATACGATTTCGACGCTTTTTGAGGTCTAAACTTTTTCGTTACTCAATACAGACGACTTATAGTGTTCTAAGTAAAATTACTCAAATACTTGGAATGAAATTCTAGGTGACGGGAGCAGTAGTGACTCTCTCCTAAGCAAATGCGACTTCCGTAGAGCAAATTTACAAGTCAATCTAGAAGTAGTCCCTACAGCCATCCGATCACCATTAGTCGAAATTTTGGTATTTTTTAAATATATCTTTCAGTGGTCACTTTTTCCCGTTGTTGACTCGTTCGACACACCTAGAGGGAAGAAATGGGTGCATTCACAGGAAACAATATTTATGTTAATGAAGAAACAGTATCCTTAAATGTCTGCGAGGGCACATAAATAATTAGATCATGGTGCTGATAATATAAATATTAAGATTGTTATTATTTTCTCATGGGTTTTTGCGCTACTTTACGTGACCATTCGGTCAGTAGAGGTTATGTGCGCGTGGAAAAAGAGGTAGAGTATATCATAGTGACTTAAAAGATTCTATAATTTGATGGCCATATGAAAACCGTTGTATGAGCTAACAACTGAAAACAACTAGCGAGAAACTATACAAATGCCAATCAAGAAATACTACGGTAGAAAGCATTTAGGTGCCTAGTTACATAACATTTTTTTTTATTTCGTTTGGTGTGATGAAACATGTAACCCACATATATTTTTGATGCATGTGGTACAGCATCGCATTACATATTTGGCTAAATGAAACTGCTAATACATGTTTGGAAGTACATTCGTCAGTTATAGATTTATTTCTAATCGAAACTAAACTCTGAAACCTCTGCTCATAAAACAACACGATATACCATCGTTCTCAACGATTAAACCTTGTTTCTACAGTGGCTAATCTATACTGTCCCCAGAACCGAAGCCTCAATCTGAATTTCTCAGACTCGTTTTAACAACTGTATGTTATCCACGTGGTTGTGGACGTTTAGCATATCCGTGTATGCTTGTGAGTTTGAAGACATTACTCTCGCGCTACCGGATGCCAGAGAGATTTTGGGGATGTGAGGGCAATCTACATAAATTCCAGAATCGCATTTGCAAGGGTTAGGGACTCAATCTTGCCCGAGATATCTCGCCTCCCGTGGAAGCCATTAGAGTGAAGACGCCGCTCACTGTTAACAAAAAAGCTCTGGCGGCAGCGGAAGCTGGTGGCGTAGGTACAGTTGGTTCGAACAGGTCGATGAAACTTTTAGAACCTATTTATGTGAAAGTACTCCTAACCAGGATGGCGTAATGAATCGCTGACTTACATATAGTGTTACTCTCTATTCAAAATCTGGAGCAATATACACTTGGAACTGTACAATGCTTTTAAAAAAAATCGGGGCTACGATTACGTGCCTGGAAACTTTCACGTACATATTCTTACGAATCCCTGAAAGTGTCCGTAACTGATACACGTGCAGCAAAAATTGCGTGCACAAGGGATGAAACTGACATCTTTGAAAGATTGTCCCCTCTGTATTAAAAAAAACTACAGTAAAATACAGATCGTGTTATGTATAATTATACTGATGCAAAGACGCAGCTATCAGACTGCCTCTTCATGGTACTGACATTAGAAATTACAGCACTGGCAACCCAATGTCCAAAAGGTTTCGTGGGAAGGTACTGTCTGATCTGCTGCGTTCTCATTTGACAGCAGTTCAAAATAGTATACTGCGAGTGTCTGCGTAAGCATCAGACCTTGATAAGATATTAAAGTGGCACAAAGTAAGATAACTTCCTTTAAATGTTGGTAAATGGTAAATTGTGTAATGCAAGAAACGCTAAATGTAGTACCCTGCGACTACTGTACTGGTAGGTCACAGCTGGAATCAGTTAACACAGATACCTGAATGTAACAGTTTATGTGAATATGAATTTTAAATGAAACGGGGGAAATCGTAGGTAAAGCAGGTTGCCCTCTTTGTTTCATTAGTAGGACAGAGGAAATATGCATTCTGTCTACAAAGGAGATAGTTTACAAAACACCCCTGCACGCTTCTTACATAAATGCAAGTTCGGCGTGTTCATACCAAATAGAACCAACACTGGACATTGAACACACACAAGTAAGGGCCGCACGACAATCACAGGTATTTTTGGCTCACGGAATAGCGATTCAGAAATGAGGAAAATTATGATTTGGCAGACGCTTAATTATTGCCGTCAAGCGCCTCACTACAGCTAGTTTAACAAGTGTCACAGATCGATAGTAACTGAGGAATCTAAGATTACACTGTAGCCTCCTGCGCGTCACTCTCGTAGAGACTAGGTAGACAAGATTAGACTAATTACAGCAGCCACAGTGGGAATTAAGTAACAGTTCATATCGCGCTCCACAGTTTTTGGATGGGGAGGAAACTTTAATCGTGATACAACGGGAGGGAACCTGTCATGCATTTCACAGTGGTTTGCAGAGTGTGATTACAGATGTAGGTACAAGAGAAAAAAGTATTCTGAGGGACATTACGGAGGCGGCTGAGATGGAAGTTGTCTCCTTGTGTGAGAAATTTCTGTGTTTACTATTGTCAATTACTCTGTACGGGATCAGCATACACCTCCACAGCCGAGTGTTCACCACGGCTGACTGCCATAAATACCTGGAATTTATAATCTGAAAAAATGGCTCTGAGCCATGTGACTTAACTTCTAAGGTCATCAGTCCTCTATAACTTAGAACTACTTAAACCTAACTAACCTAAGAACGTCACACACATCCATTCCCGAGGCAGGATTCGAAGATGCGACCGTAGCGGTCGCGCGGTTCCAGACTGTAGTGCCTAGAACCGCTCGGCCACAAGGGCCGGCTTTATAATCTCGCATAAGGTTTCCAGTAAACAAGAAACAAGACAGAGGACAACAAGCTAAACAAGTGATCAATCAGATAACATTAAGTAAAAAACGAAACAGCTCACGTGAATCACTAATACAAAGCATCCTGGGAAATAACATAAACTAACATAAACTAATGAGGTATTAAAATAGTGCAAAAGGATTATTTTGAGAAGATATTGTAGACTTTCAAGGAAAGGAAAGATCCCAAATAAACACAGCTGGAAGCAAATGAAAACGTCACCGATAAGGTGGAACAATGCCATTTAGAATGGTCTGAATGGTATGAGATTTGGGGATGAACTATTGCCGAAACAAGTGCTACGATGACAACAGCCATAAAAGAGCGAAAGAAGAAGATAGTGCACAATGTAAAAATCATGTGGAGGAGCATATGCAATGAGTGCAAAGAAGAAATTTTTCACGAGGCTCAAGAGGTTTTGGTACGAGATAGCGAGAAACGGCCTAAAGAGCTGTAATCAACTCACAAAGAAAAGGAAAAAAAAGGAGGGTTGATAACATGATAACTGTCTGTTGTTTGACCAACTATTAGGTTTTCTATCACTATTCTTTACTACCTTAAGCATATTAGTTTTCTGAAAATGACGTAGAGCAACAGTTTCAAATCCAAATTTTTGGAGAAGATAAACCAAATAACTATTGCAAGGGGAAGATATTAATGAAGAACCAAAGCTACCGTTTACTGCGTGTTGCTGTGTCTTTGTCAGTAGATACGTTGCAGGTAGCTTAATAGGGTCTGTAAAAATTAAATTAATCTAGTATGAGCACTGGGTGACGAGATATTTCTGTAACTGACCTGTTAGAGGGAAATATTCCAAAGCGAACACAGTAAGCAAACATTGTTTGTGAATTACAAGAGTGTTCCTGGGTACATACGAGCTCTTTGCCTAATTTGTTTCCCGTGATAAGGAAATGGGTAGCATGTGATTCTACATCTTGGAGCCAAAAGCAGACTAATAAACCACAATACAAATTCAGATTCATAAATTAATTGTTGACTAATTATTAAGTCAGATCAGTGAGCTATCGAGAGCCATCTTGCTGGCAGTATACTCCGAGATTTTTTAAAATTAAAGAGAGCTAAGTGAAATAAGCGTCGGGCCAGCGACTTATGATTGGTTGACAACGGTACCGATGTGTTTGTCATGGGAGATTGTCGTCGTCGGCATGGTTTGAACATGACTTCCTTTTTCTGGGCATCTGGAAAACGCTCCGACTTTGGTCGGAGCTATCTTAAAGCACACACTTGGCACAATGTTTGAGCACACACCTCTCCCGATGTTTACATATCTTCGTCCACCACCTTGTAACCTCCCCACAAAATTTTTTTTAAATAATATGGATAATGATTCTGATCTAGTGTAACCTCCCCACAAAATATAATCAATAATAATAAAAATGATTCTGATTTTAATGTAACCTCAAAACAAAATATATGTACATTTAATCTCCTCACAAAATTCGTTCCCATTTAATCTAAGCTCATAATTCATTCACATTTAGCGTAACCTGAAAACAGAAAAATTTCTAAACCTCTCAACAGTAAAAATTATAATTATGTCGTTCACATTCAGTGTAACGTCCCAATAAAAAAAAAAAAAAAATTCAGTAGCCTGGTAACAATACAATGTAACTAACCTCTCAATTAAATTGTCGCTCACTTATGACTTTTCAATAATTCACTGTGAATTTAACCTGGTAAATTTTGGACGACAGCAGTACTGCGTCATGGCCCTGAAAGATCATTCTGAATAAAAAAGGAAAAATTCTTACCTCAATGAAGTCGCCGGATACATCTGCTCTTACAATAAATTTTTCCGGCACAGCTCTGTGCAATGCTGGCCGACCTATCTGTCATTTATGAAAGGAAGCAACTGATTTTTCTATTGCAATAATCGGGATGATCATGGATGGGAGAAATTAGTAAATTCTTTAAATTGAAATGAATGGTTGTTAAAAGTTACTTTTTATGAGGAAGATTATTATTACGAGATTTTTAAAACATTTACATGGCACTTGAGATAATATTACTACATATGCGCGAGGCTGCTTTTACCTTATACAATAATACTCAGGCTCCGGCATCGCTGCACCGCGACCGGGCCAGCAAACACGATACACCAGACCAGACCAGAGCAGACTCCAGACTAGCGACAACTTACTGCTACAGCTACACAGTTCCTACTGCAGTCAACACTGCTCTCTGGTCAGAGACCTTGCATATAGCAGGCAGCGCATGAGCAATACATCGAAATTACATCTGCTCGGACCTCTTACAACCTGTAAATACCCTTTCACCATGGCACGTGTGCATGTTTATTATTTTTTGCAACGTCTGGTACTTAATATACTTTTCTCTCCTTCTGATCCCGTCTCTATTGATACAGACATTCAACGATAAAGTCTGATCTACTATACCTGTTTAAACTTTATGGTGAGCATTACAGGAGACTGAAAAGCTACAGTTGTAAATATTCCGTATAGCTCTGTACGAGCCATAAATCTTTGGCTTTTATTTCTACGTAAACCGATTCGCAGCTCCAGCTTACTTCAATCTTGATGTTCTCAGTGTTCATATTCGTTACTTCCGAGTGAGGAAGTATCTCTGCTGCTATTGTAGCAACCAGAGGAATCAAAAGGAGGCAGCCGTTCGGGCCTTGCGGTTGGAAAACATTTTACAGCGCCAACTGACTACAACTCATCTCGTCCCATAACACGGCGAATCGATGTTGGTTCAGCCCGTCGTCGCAGCGTGTTGGCAGTTGTCTTTAACACGAATCGCTGCGATGGGAAGTGCTGGCAAAGATGTTGTCTCTCAGCGCCCGGAAATAACGTTCCTCCTGCTGATGAGATTATAAAAACCTATTTGCAGATTCTTTTGAATAAATTACAAATTGCGTTTACCTCTCTCTTTTCTCTCCGTCGCTACGGGCGACTAGGAGATTAAACATGGTTCAGTAGGCAGGTTTAAAATTAATTTTATGCGCGCCAAGCGTTTTTGCATGAAGATTAAAGACTATACAAATTTCAGTGCTTGCGTTTTCTTCTTCTTTTTTTACGTGCCTCGCTTTAACCGAAATGTTCATTCGAGAAAAGCGGCAGGCAAGCTGTGTCAGGTTGGCTGGCGCGTACTCCCACCACCACTTTCTCCGCTGTCGCATTCGGCTACAAGAAAATCGGAACGCTCGATTACGTGTGGACTTGATTTTTCAAGGTAATTAGAGCTCCTGAGATAAGATCTAACAGTGAATAAAACGTCATTTTTAGCGCTAATTAGCAGCTGCTTATAATTAGCTACCTCCATGCACGTGCAAGTCCTGTGGCTGTTACGCACCAGAAATATCGCACTGAATTCGTTGTCAATAAAGGCTATGTATACCAAGCGTAATAAATTGTGCTCAAAAATACTCATTAAAAGAAGAGGGGTCCTTCTCCTTAGCTGAGCTATCAGCACGTATGACTGTCATGCAGAGGCCCAGGTTCGATTCCCGGCCGGGTCGGAGATTTTCTCCGGTCTGGGCCAGAGGGTTGTAATATCCTCATCATCATTTAATCATCGTCGACATGTCGACACGCAAGTCGCCCAGTGTGGCGTCAAGTGAAAAGACTTGCGTTTCGGTCGACGAACATCCTCAGGTTGGGATTTCCCATCCAATCACTGAAGTGGTGCAAGGACAAGTTGAGTTCCGAAAACAGAAAAGAGGAAGTGGTAGATTCCAGCATGAAGCCTCGATGACGTCGTCGTCATTAGGCGTTAAATACTATTTTGTTTGCACGATGGTTAGAAGATAAACTTACGTGATATTCTTGCAGCATCTTACTTAGTGTTAAAAACCAATCCGACGAGCGTAAATCACGTATTGTTTTGCTAATCGTAATATCACCTTCGTTACAAAATAGGTGCGTGTTATGAGCTCGTAGTGGCGAAGTACGGGTCCTACATTTCTCTACGGATTCCCTTAATTATTATTTTTCTTACCAAAAGTATCGGAAATAGTACTCTGTATACGGTGTTCCTTTCCGGTATTCATTCTATAGCATCGAAGTCAAGGTTCCTCAGGCACTAATACCCTTTCTCCAGTCATATAAGCCTAGACTTTACGGCATAATAGAATTTATCGCAAGTGATACTCTCATCAATCTTCGTGCTATTCATTCAGTACTCTATACGATAAAAGAAGTTACGCGTTTCCTCTCTCCTCGAAAAGTCTAATACTGCAAAGGGGTGTTTACTTTTTCTGAGAAAGGCCCATATTAACTTGGAATGCACTGGCCTTAGCTCATGTAAGTACTGCAGCTGACACGTAATAATAATAATAATAATAATAATAATAATAATAATAAATGTTCACAAACGGCTAAACTGACTTATCTCGCCTATCGATAACATGTATAACTTCCTTAGAAAACGTTTCTGAGAAAGACGATGTTGTGGGCAGGTGATTTCATGCTCCACAACACTGAAAAATTGCCAAAAACTAGACAATGCTTTTAGTCTACCTTTTCTCCTTCTAACTTTTCTGTGAGCGTAATTCCATCTAACATCTTTAAATAATCACAACAAGAGCTGCACGTTTCTTTAAATGATGTTTGTATATTCCATCATAAGTTTCGCTCACAATTTGAGTGCTTTTACTTCATCATAAATAACCATTGAATCTCATCCTTCCTTCTGCTGATTATGGCAACATCTTATTTCCCCTTCGCAGTGGACACCGTCTTGTCGAAGACACTTTCAGTGCCGTGCACAGGGTTAGCGTGCTTCGACGAAGTCGAGAGGTCTGCCGGCGGTAACGTACCTACGGGCAGGGTCACTCTAGTCGGATTGGTTTCGACTGAGGGGCCTGACGAAGGGTGTAGGGAGGGCTCTAGAGGCACGGTGAAACCAGTTTTCCTAAGGGAGACAATCCCGACATCGCGGTACTTAAGGGATGGCAGTCCCTTGACAGGACTTAACCTGCGCAGCGCTCGTGACGCAGTCAGGCTACTGTAAAATCGCAGGAAAACTCCTTGGATACAGAACAGATGAAATTGGCCACAACGGTAAAATCTTGATGGATAAACGATTCGGCTTTACGGATCGTACGCCTTTGGCAACGTGGAATGTGCAAGGATTGACCAAGAAAGAAAGCGAGTTAAGTACTCACAGAGAGGAAAGCAAACCTTAGATTAATAACAGAAACTAAGAGAAAACTAAAAGATCAAAAGATGGGAGAGACTACTGCGTGGTTTACAGTGGTATTCCACAAAGAAAACGTGCTAGGCTGGAGTAGCAGTTTTAGTCAATGAATACAGCTTTATAAGTGAAAAAACCATGACAGTCATATTTCAAATTCCGTCAGGTAACAGTTATAGGCCTCTACGACCCCGAGAAGCGGAGGAAGGACGATACTGACACATTTTATCTTCAGAAAGAGGTGAACAGAATCAACCAGGCAGACGATGTTGCCATCGCTGGTGATTTTAATCCAAAGTTTTAAATCTACTTATACCACGAACAGTAGGCTTATTTGGAGAAAGGATCTTGAAGGACAAACGATTTGGCATTATGGATCATATACCTTTGGCAAAGTGAAATGCGTGAGGATTGATCAACAAAGAAAGCGTGGTTAAGTCAGGTACTCAGAGAGAGGAAAGTAAACATTGGAATAATAACAGAATCTAAGAAGAAACTGAAAGAACAAAAGATTTGGCTGGCTACTGGACGGCTTACAGTGGTATCCCACAAAGAAAACGAGCTAGTGATGGAGTATCGATTTTAGCTTCGTATATGAAAGAATAATGACAGTCGGATTTAGAATTCCGTCAGCTAACAGTTAGAGGTATCTACGACCCAGAGAAGGGAAGGAAGGACGATACTGATACTTTTTATTATGATCTTCAGAAAGAGGTGACAGAATCCACCAGGCAGACCACGTTTTCATCGCTGGTGATTTTAATCCAAAGTTTGAAATCTACCTACACCACGAATAGTAGGACTATTTGGAGAAAGGACTCTTAATAATAATGGTGATGAAATAGATCACTTTGCCTCCTTCATTAATTTTAAAATTTCTAGGACGTTCTACAGAAATAAAGACATTCACAGGTTTATATTGAGCGCAGAAGGATTAAAGTCTGCCATGGATTATACAGTAACTAATCACGAAATGTAGAATCTTATGCAAAACATACGTGTTTATAGAGGAAGCGACAAAGCTATGAACACTTTCTTTTAAACAGTAAGACTAGGCTACTATCAAAACGGAAGGAAGAAAAGGGACACTAAACGATGCCACAAATGAGTTGTTCAAAGGACATCTCCTGTCGGAATGTAGTATTAGCGAACTTTGTCAGAACAGACTGCAAGGAAAACTTGTTTCGCAACCATTCAATAAAGACGTTGATATAGAATGAAGTACAGGGTGATTCAAAAAGAATACCACAACTTTAAAAATGTGTATTTAATGAAAGAAACATAATATAACCTTCTGTTATACATCATTACAAAGAGTATTTAAAAAGGTTTTTTTTTACTCAAAAACAAGTTCAGAGATGTTCAATATGGCCCCCTCCAGACACACGAGCAATATCAACCCGATACTCCAACTCGTTCCACACTCTCTGTAGCATATCAGGCGTAACAGTTTGGATAGCTGCTGTTATTTCTCGTTTCAAATCATCAATGGTGGCTGGGAGAGGTGGCCGAAACACCATATCCTTAACATACCCCCATAAGAAAAAATCGCAGGTGGTAAGATCAGGGCTTCTTGGAGGCCAGTGATGAAGTGCTCTGTCACGGGCAGCCTGGCGGCCGATCCATCGCCTCGGGTAGTTGACGTTCAGGTAGTTACGGACAGATAAGTGCCAATGTGGTGGCGCTCCATCCTGCTGAAATATGAATTGTTGTGCTTCTTGTTTGAGCTGAGGGAACAGCCAATTCTCTAACATCTCCAGATACTGTAGTCCAGTTACAGTAGCACCTTTGAAGAAAAAGGGCCCAAAAACTTTATTGGCTGAAATGGCACAGAAAACGTTCACCTTAGGCGAGTCACGTTCATACTGAGTTGTTTCCCGCGGATTCTCAGCGCCCCATATACAGACATTGTCACGGTTGACTTTCACGTTAGTGTGGAAAGTTGCTTCATCACTAAACACAATCTTTGAAACGAAAGATTCATCCGTTTCCATTTGAGCAAGGATAAAATCACAAAAATCGATTCTTTTGATCTTATCAGCTGCAGAAAGTGCTTGAATCAATTTCAGACGATAAGGTTTCATAACTAACCTTTTTCGTAGGACTCTCCATACAGTTGATTGTGGAATTTGCAGCTCTCTGCTAGCTCTGCGAGCCGATTTTCCTGGGCTGCGAACAAATGCTTGCTGGATGCGTGCTACATTTTCATCACTCGTTCTCGGCCGTCCAGAACTTTTCCCTTTGCACAAACACCCATTCTCTGTAAACTGTTTATACCAACGTTTAATACACCACCTATCAGGAGGTTTAACACCATACTTCGTTCGAAATGCACGCTGAACAACTGTCGTCGATTCACTTCTGCTGTACTCAATAACACAAAAAGCTTTCGGTTGAGCGGTCGCCATCTTAGCATCAACTGACGCTGACGCCTAGTCAACAGCGCCTCAAGCGAACAAATGTACAACTAAATGAAACTTTATAGCTCCCTTAATTCGCCGACAGATAGTGCTTAGCTCTGCCTTTTGTCGTTGCAGAGTTTTAAATTCCTAAAGTTGTGGTATTCTTTTTGAATCACCCTGTTATATGAAAACCTGGATCATTGAAGCAGCCTCGAAAGTACTTAGTAAAAAAAGAGAACGAATGGGAGAAAACGTCTCAGAATTTGAACAGAAATTAAAGAAGTGATTAAGGAAAGACAAATGTCTTATTGGAAGTTTATACAAACAACAACATCAGAGAGCTGGGAAAAGTACGAAATAAAAAGGAATACCTCGAAACGAATAGTGCGAAAAGAACGCCAATAATCGTGAAACTCATTCATAAGCTTCTTATCACGCGACGTACACGGTAGACAGCAACGTGCATACAAGGCCATGAAGCCCTCAATAGGAAAGAAAAAGACACTGTTTCACTAACATTATACCAATGACCTATGAATAAATCATTAGATATACTTGTGGCGCACACAGGAGGCCGAAGATGACCTGGAAAAAGCATGTACAATGGAATAGTAGGTCCAATTACTAGGGAGGACCTGGAAGAGGCTTTGAAAGAAGTGAAGAGCAGAAAAGCTATTGCAGTAAATGAATTAAATACAGAACTAATTGAATATGGATGGTTACTGCTAGATAAAAGACTTTTAAGATTAATAAATGAGTGTTGAACGAACTGCAAGATCACAGACCCTTGGTACTGTGTATACAGCAGAAGTATTCTCTCCTAAAAAAAAAAAAAAGAAAAAAAGGCGCAGTGACTCTAAAACTTGTCATGGCATCATCCTTCTAAACACTGCCTGTAAACTATACCCAAAGATAACCGCATGAATGGTATATCACAGAAGCTATTATTTTTGAAGAACAAGATGGGTTTCAGATCAAGTCGTTCGTGCACAAAGAATTGAATATAGAAACCAATATGGCCTTTATCGACCTTCAGAAGGCTTTTGATTGCGTGAGCCGTGATAACCTATTTGTAATAAACACAGGTATGTATCAATTAGATGAAGTAATTAATAAACAAGGATTAAACAATGGTGTGGACTATCGCCTACACTTTTTAATAATTACATTGACTTCGTTCTTCACAAATGGAAATGTGAAGTAAACAAAGGAATTAAGATAATGGATGAGGAATACCTGAATTTATTTTTGTTTGCTGATGATATCATTATTATTCAAAAGAATGAAGATGGCCTCCAATGATCGATATATCAGCTGAACAAAATTCGCAAGGAGTACAAAACAAAAATAAAAGCAATCCAAAGGAAATATCCAGTCAAATCAAAAACTGTTTTGGATATTCATTTTTAAAACAAGTATCTCAAATCTCTTATATAGGCGGTGCTACAAGTTTTGATTTTGACTCTGATATTGAACATAAAATAGAAAAATTCCAAGCTATATGTGGTACCATTAGCAGAACATTCGGACGCAAAGTACGAAAAGAAAACATCATGAAATTCTACAAAGCAATGGCAGTTCCTGCGTTATCCTACGGAAGCGAAAGCTCGGTTGGCACAAAAAAGAAACAAGAAATTAAAACTCAAATAGCAGAGATGAGGTTCCTAAGAAAGACGAACGGCTGGATAAGAAAAGATGAGATTATAAACGAAGATGTTAGAACAGAATTAAATATTTTCTGCATGAACGAAAAATTCAAAACTGTCGTGAAGATTGGAGTAAACACCTCACGAAAATGTCGGATCACAGAATTCCGCAGAAGATCCTGAACTACAAACTTAACCGAAAAGGAGATATTGTAATACCACGAAAAAGTTGATAATGAATTCTTCTTTTTTTGTGAGCTAGCTCGGAACAGACAACAGCCTAATCCTTGAAAGGAAGATGTTGATGTCGATGGTGATCTTATTTCGATAAGATTTCAGAATGACTTCTATGATGGTTTCAGGTTGCATCCTAGTTTCAATACTATGTTTATTTTTTTATTTCATTTCTTTTAATTTCCTGTCCTGAGTTGTATGTGCCGAAGCTCCTCCTCCTTGTCCTATCACAATGTCCTCATCAATTGTTACATGTAGGTAATTATGAAAACGTTTTCTGTAAAGCCTCCGCTCTCCTTCTTGAGATTTCATTGCTAAAGCCTCATATGTTCTACGTATTTTTATGCGGTTGCGTTCCTAACAGTGTCTGCATAAAATATCAAATTTCTTGTGAACCAAATATGCTTCCGGGGAAAAAAATTAGCATTCCTGGAAAGACGATGTCGACTTTTATCCAATGATGGCATATGCCACTTGGGGAATAGTGGATGTAAAGATAATGGTTCCAACAGCGTTCACCAACAGACGGCGCAGTGGTATAGCCACCAGAGAGCTACAGTTTAAAAGGCAATGATCACAGCTAGAAGGTTCAGTGTGGCGCAGACGTGTGACCCGAGAAGGCAACCATGCCACGGAGATGCGCTCGTGCTTTCTACAGCCAAATGAGCGAGTTTCAGAGAGATCAAGTTGTGGCCTACCGAGTGGTGGGGTAGTCATTTCGAAAAACGGCCACAAAAAATTGGATGTCCTGCCTACGTTGTGCAGCGATCTGGTATGAGGGGTCACGTGAAAATCCTAACTCCCGTTGACGAGGTTCTGAACGTCCACGAAGCACAAAGGCCCACCAGGATTGTAGCAATGTAAGGACACCAGTAACAGTTGGTACAGCTACCACAGCACAAATAAGTGGGTTTGTGAACTCAGAAGGGTCAACACGACCTGCTACGAACCGGTTGTTATTATTGTCACTATGGGCGCGCACACAGCATCGAACGGCACGGGTCGGCTGGTGCCGTCCGAGACAAGAGAGAGTGGCGCTCTGTGGTCTTCAGCGAGGAAAGATTTTGCCTGCCCGCAGGTGATGGTCGTTTCCGCTTATGACGTAGACCTGATGGGGGCTGTCTCACAGAGTAGCCCCGACCCAGGTCGGGATCTGATAAACTACAAAATTGTTCAACTTTGGTGTTTCTGGACGGGACGCTAACCAGCGCTCGGTACGTGCAGAATGTTGTTAGACCCGTTATGTTGTGGTTACTTCCAGAACAAGGAGATGTCTTGTTCTCGCAGGACAATGCTCGCCCACATACTGCCCGTGAAACTCAACGTGCTCTTGAAGGGATGCAGCAACTTCCCTGGTAAGCACGATCCGCTGACTTACCTCTAGCTGAGCATGTGTAGGATTCGATGGGACGAGAAGTGAATGGTGCGAGCCGTCAATCAACACCCCTTACAGGCCGAAGAACAACTCTTACAGAACTTCGTGAACTGGTCGAGTAGGCGTGACACGATGTATCCCGGGACAGTATCCGCTATCTGTACGATAGACTGGATGCCAAAGTCAGTATCTGCATTTTCTCCCGTGGAGGTTACACCACGTACTAATATGGGTGTTTTAGGATGGCTCTGTAACTGGTATCTCAGACACACTTGTCCTATTGATCTGTAAATGTAATTATTTCTTGTGCTCCATATGAACAGTTGCAACAGAGAATCTTGACTGAATTAAAAACCTCTAAAAGGTGCGCTAATTTATTTTCCCGCTGTGTGTAAGCATTAAGATGGGCGCCGGGGAAAAGTGTCAACTGTGGTCGTCAGATGTTGTAGATGCTGATAGTAACGGGTTAACTCTGCTAATCAGACTCCATATTTTATTGTCCATTTAAGAATGGTAATGAATCACTTGCGAACGGTCTTGCCGCAGTGATAACACCAGTTCCCGCCAGATCACCGAAGTTAAGCGCTGTCGGGCTGGGCTAGCACTTGGATGGGTGACTGCCCTGGCTACCGAGCGCTGCTGGCAAGCGGGGTGCACTCAGGCCTTGTGAGGCAAACGGAGGAGCTACTTGACTGACAAGTAGCGTCTCCGGTCACGAAAACTGACAACGACTGGGAGACACATGCCCCTCCGTATCCGCATCCAGTGACGCCCACGGGCTGAGGGGATGACACGTCGGCCCGTCGGTACCGTTGGCTCTTCCGAGGCCTGTTCGATCGGAGCTTAGTTTAGTTTTTAATGATTCGCTTGCATAAAAATGAGTGAGATATGGTTCCCACCAAATCTCATTTACCGCAACTCGTACTAGGCATTAAATTTATTCTGTACTTCTTTCCAGAAGAGCCCGCTATACTGCAAGTAAAGGCGAATACTCTGTTCAAGAATGAAGAATGACAAGAGGAGAAAATATACTTGGAACAGACCGGGAGTTAGGGGAAGCTTCAGTTAGATTACATCATGATGACGCAGAGATTCAGAAATCAGATACCGGATTGTGAGGGGTTCTCAGGAGCATATATAGACACAGATGACAATTCAGTTGTGATGAAAGGAAGGCTGAAGCTTAAGAGATTAGTCAGGAAGAGTCAATGCACAGAGAAGTGGACTACGGAATTAGTAAAGAATGAAGAGATAAGCCTGAAGGTCTCTGACGCTATAGAAACTGCGATAAGGAATAGCTCAGTACGCAGTTCAGTTGCAAAGGAATGGACATAATTGATAAGAGCAATCACTAAAGTTGGAAAGAAAAACAAATATACAACGAAGGTTTCTGCAAAGAAACCGAAGATAATAGAAAGAGTGCTTGAATTATTAGATGAAAGAACAAAGTACAAACATGTTCAGAGAAATTCAAGAACAGAAGTTGCTGAGTAATGAAACCAACAGGAAGTGCACGGAAGCTAAGACGAAATAACTGCATTAAAATGATTGTTGGAACAACAGACTCAACATATAGGAATGTCAAAGCAACCTTGAGTCAAATTAAAAGCTAGGATGGAAACATTAAGAGGCAATAGGAATTGCACTGGTAAATGCAGAGGAGAAAACTGATGGTTGGAACGAGTACATTGAAGGCCTCTGTTAGTGCAAGACTTGTCTAATGACGTGATAGAAGAAGAAACAGGACTGATATGGAACAGATAGGGGTCCAGTATTAGAATCAAAATTTAAAATGGTTTTGGGAGACTTGAGATATAGTAAGGCGGAAGGGGTAGATAAAATTCCATCAGAATTCCTAAAATCATTGGGGGAAGTGGGAACAAAACGACTATCCACACCATCGTGCGTACAATGAATATAAGTCTATCGATATACCATCTGACTTTCGGAGAAATATCAGTCACACAATTCTGAAGATTGCGAGAGTCGACAAATGTGAGAATTATAGCACAATCAACCAAACAGCTCATGCATACAAGTTATTGACAAGAATAGTATACAGAAGAATGGGAAAGAAAACTGAGGATGTGCTAGACGACGGTCAGTTAGGCTTTAGGAAAGGAAAAGGCACCAGAGAGGCAGGTCTGACATTGCGGCTAATAACAGAAGCAAGACTGAAGAAAAATTAAGACATGTTCATAAGATTCGTCGGCCTGGAAAACCAGCTCAACAATGTAAACTGGTACAAGATGCTCGTAATGATGTGAAAAATAAGAATAAGCTATAGGGAAAGACGGGTGATATGCAATATGTACAAGAGCCAAGAGGGAATAATAAGAGTGGAAGCCAAGAACGAAGTGCTCGGACGAAGAAGCGTGTAATACAAGGATGTTTCTTTCACTCCTACTGTTCAATCTATACATCGAAGAAGCGATAACGGAAATAAAATAAAGGTTCAAGAGTGGATTTAAAATTAAAGGTGAAACGATATCAACCATAAAATTAGCTGATGACATTGCTATCCTCAGTGAAAGTGAAGCAGAATTACACGATCTGCGATAAGGAATGAACAGTCTAAAGTGTACAGAACTTGGACTGACAATAAAAAAAAGGATAAGGTAATGGTAAGTGGCAGAAACGAGAACAGTGAGACAGTTAATATGGGGTTGGCGGTGATCATGAAGTAGAAGAAGTTAACCAGGTAGCAAAACAACCCATGACGGACGGAGCGAGGACGACGACAATAAGATACTAGCACTGGCAGGAAGGGCGTTCCTGGCCGAGAGAAGTTTACTAGTATTAAATATTGGCCTTAAATTCACAAAGAAATTTTTGAGAAAGTACGTTTGGAACACAGTATAGTATGGAAGCATAGTATGAAAAACAAATTGCGTTTGTTTACGATATTGCAATGTCTGCGTTATTTTGAATTATGATGCAATGTTCCTTTGGACATGCATACATGTCTATGTTTGTATCCAGTTGGGTAGAAAACAAGCAGGGACACCTCACACTACAATCGGAACGAGTAAACCCTGTATGTCTTCCTGCAGGGTGCCCCTGGCTTTTGTCTCATCTGCTTGACGCCGGAAGGTCCCGATGCTGACTCGAAGCCACCATCGAATGGCACGTTTTTGGCCCAGTGTACAGTCGGAAGGAGTCTTGGATTTGGTACCCGACAATCGTGATATCTTTCTCTCTCTTTTTTTTAATTTTTTTGTTCATCAGTCTTCTCAACAGTTTAATGCAGCCTACTACGAATACCTCTCCTGTGCCAACCTCTTCATGTCAGCGTAGCACCTGCCATCTACTTCCTCAATCATTAGGTGGGTGTACACCAAACTCTGTCTTCCTCAACAGTTTTTACCCTGTAAGGGAGGATTCTGACGTCTTAACAAATATCCTAGCATCCAGTACCTTCATCTTCTCAGTGATTTCCGCTTATTCCTTTCCTTTCCGTTTCACCGCAGAACTTCCTCATTCATTACCCTATCAGTCCAATTACTTATCAACATTCGTCTGTAGAAACACGTCTAAAATGCATCGATGCTCTTCTATTCCAGTTTTCTCACCGTTTGTACTTCACTACGATACAATGTTGTGCTCCAAACCATCATTCACAGAAATTTGTTCTTCAAATTAAGATCTATGACTGATACTAGCAGATTTCCCTTGACCAGGAATCCAGTCTCCGCCAATGCTGATCTGCTTTTGATGACTTACTTTATCCTTCAATCTTTGGTTATTTTGCTGCTTAGATATCCGAATTACGTAACTTCATGTTAGTGACCATCAAATCTGATGTAAACTTTCTCAATGTTCTCATTTCTGATACTTCTCATTACTTTCGTTTTTCTTCGATTTACTCTCAATTTGCATTTTTTATGCATTTAATACCCTTCAGCATGTCCTATAATTCTTCTTCACTTTCAGTAAGGACAGCAACGTCATCAGCGAATCTTATCATTGAAAACCGTTCACCTTGAGTTTTAATTCCACTCTTGAACCTGTCTTTTACTCCCATCATTGCTTCTTCGCTGTATAGATCGAACAGTAGGGGTGAAAGACTATACCCATTTGAATTCGAGCACTTTGTTCTTGGTCTTTCACTCTTATTATTCCCTCTTGTCTTTTGTAAATGTTTTATATTTTTCCTCTTCTCCTCACAGCTTACGGCTATTTTTCTCAGAATTTCGAACATCTTGAACCATATTACATTGTCGAACACTTTTACAACTAGACAAATCCTATGAATTGAGTTGATTTTTGTTTAGTCTTGCTTGCATCATAACCTACTGCGCCAGAACTGCCACTCTAATTCCTTTATCTCTAATAAATCCAAACTGATCGTCATGAGACACATCCTCGGTTTTCTTTTTCATTCTTCAGTATCTTATTCTTGTTAACAACTTGGACGGTTCAGCTGTGAAGATGACTGTGGGATAATTCTCGTACTCGTCGACTCTTGCGCTCTTTAGAATAGTGTGAATGATATTTTTCCGAAAGTCACTTGGTTCGTCGCAAGGCTCATATATTCAACACTCCAACGTGAATAATCGTTTTGTCGCCACTTTCTCCAATGACATTAGAAATTCGTGTGCAATTTTATCCCTTCTTCCTTGTTCGCTTTTAAGTCCTCCACAGCTCTTTTAAATTCCAATACTGTATCCCCATCTCTTCCATATCAACTCCTGTTTCTTCTTCTATCACGTCATCAGATAAGTCTTCCCCCTCATAGAGGGCTCCAGTGTACTTCTTCAACCATCCGGTTTCTCCTCTGCATTTATCAGTGCAGTTCCTATTGAACTCTTAATGTTACCATCCTTGCTTTTAATTGCACCGAAGATTGCTTTGACCTTCCTATACACTGAGTCAGTACTTTGGCAGTAATTTGTTTTTCGGTTTATTCACATTTTTCATGCAGCCATTTTGTTTCAGCTTCCCGACACTTCCTATTGACTTCATTCCTCAGCAACTTGTAATTCTGTACTCCTGAATTTCCCTGCATATTTTTCTACTTCTTTATTTGATCGATGAGCTGACGTATTTCTTCTATTCCCCATCGATTCTTCGCAGTTACCTCCTTCGTACATATGATTTCCTTCTAACTTCTCTGTCGCCCTTTTCATTCCTCTTCAACTCAATTTCCTACTGAGCTACTCCTTATCGCAGTATCTACAGCCCCAGATAACTTCAAGCGTATCTCTTCATTCCTCAGTACTTCCGTATCCCACTTCTCTATGTATTGGTTCCTTCTGACTAATACCTTGAAGCTCAGCCTACTCTCCATACTTACTAAATTTTTACGCCTTACAATCCAGTATCTGATTTCGGGATCTATGACTGCCTATGATGTAATCTGAAATGTTCCCGTATCTCCTAGCATTTTCCAACTATACCTCGTCCTCTTGTGATTCTTGGAGAGAGTATTTGCCATTACTAGCTGAAATTTATTGAAGAAATCAATTAGTCTCTCTCTTCTCTCATTCTTTGTAGCAAGGAAACTATCCTTCTACTCCTTTCCCTGCAACCGCATTCCAGTTTCCCATGTCTGTTAGATCTACAAGTCCCTTTATGTACAGTATTATCCATCCAATATTCTCATATACTTTCCGTGTCTCCACATCATCATCTTACATTATCGGCATAGATACGTCAACAATCGTTATCGGTGTTGATATGCTGTCGATTCTGACCAGAACAACCTCATCACTGAACTGTTCACAGTAACACACTCTTTGCCCTACCTTCCTATCCATAAGGAATCTTACTCCCATTATGCCATTTTCTGCTGCTGTTGATATTATCCTTTACCCACCTGTTCACAAATCCTCAGTTACTTTTCATTTCACTTCACTGACACCCACTACATCTAGATTGAGCCTTAGGATTTCCTTTTCAGATTCTTCGCTTCCCTATCACGTTCAAACTTCTGATATTACACTCCATGACTTGTAGAAAGTTCCCCTTTCGTTGGTTATTCAGTCTTTTTCTCATGGTCACCTCCTGGAGACCCGAATGGGGACTACTCGGAGATCTTTTGCCAATGGAGAGATCATCATGACACATTTTCAATTAGAGGCCACCCGTCCTGTGGATACACATTATGTGTCTGACAATACTACGGACAAACAACCTGAATCAGAGCGGCGATTGGGGACGTAGACGGATACATCCGAGACCCCATTTCCGCGACCACTACGACGCAACTCCCCGTTGAGAAGCCAGTTCCATCATGCGGACCACGGGCTTCACCGAATCTTCGATGGACATTTCTTATGGATCTCAATATCCGACTTTTGCTTTCATCAAGGACTCTCTTCACAACCTTTTAGGTTGGGTAACAACTCGCAACATAATGAATGGAATTTGTCAATGTGGCCTTGTTATGAACTGTGTCACTGTTATTAATTAATAAACGTAGGCACATCTACAACAGAATGGTTCTTGGATGCTGATTGACGGGACATATACCCCATATAATAAAGATAGAGAAAAATAGTTAACCCGAAATGCTAATACTGCAGTTTTCCATGACCTAATTTTTCAGAAGTGGGTTACATCACAGTGATTACAGCGGGAGCGGAACAAGGAAAGACCTAGTTTAATAAATACGGCTTTCCAAAATTTTCCTACTACTGGCCAAGTAAGTTTATCCCGTTTCCTTATTTCGCTGTAGTCAGGTTCAGAGTCGCTTTTGGGGAGGAGCTACGTTTGCTGCCAGTGGATCGAGATAGTACGAAGTATAATGCGAGAGAGTCATTTGCGTTATACAAAAAAATTCATGAAACCTTAATACTAGAAATTTAGGCTGCAAGGTCCGATTTTTCATAGAGTGTAAATCGGCCAAACCAATCATTTTCCAGAGTGATTAAAAGATTCAGAGAGAAGGAAACAGGAACACAAAACTCAGGAGCCTCAACTATTTTTTTACCGCTTACGGTCGAAAATACTAAGGGTAATAAACAGTGACCAACATACATGAAACGTGTAAGAGTTGGTTTAAACATATTGAGTTAACTTATTACAACGAACCCTTGAAAGAATGTGACACTCTAGTTAGAAATACTGGGAAAGCCATTCGATTACACGAGTCACGGGGCTGTTTAGACACAATGGTGGTATTTGGTAGCAGTTACCGAGTGGCTTTTACATTATGTGGGAAACTGTATTCTACATGCGAGCTCGTGATATTATCGTGGATAGAAATGATAATTTGTTTAGATAATATAGTTTTCTTCTGAAGACTCTTAATCGATCAGATAATTGTTGGATATTGTATAGCATTATTTTTTTTTTGGTAAGGCACCTGGTGTTATGTACAGGGCTATTACAAATGATTGAAGCGATTTCATAAATTCACTGTAGCTCCATTCATTGACATATGGTCACGACACACTACAGATACGTAGAAAAACTCATAAAGTTTTGTTCGGCTGAAGCCGCACTTCGGGTTTCTGCCGCCAGAGCGCTCGAGAGCGCAGTGAGACAAAACGGCGACAGGAGCCGAGAAAGCGTATGTCGTGCTTGAAATGCACTCACATCAGTCAGTCATAACAGTGCAACGACACTTCAGGACGAAGTTCAACAAAGATTCACCAACTGCTAACTCCATTCGGCGATGGTATGCGCAGTTTAAAGCTTCTGGATGCCTCTGTAAGGGGAAATCAAAGGGTCGGCCTGCAGTGAGCGAAGAAACGGTTGAACGCCTGCGGGCAAGTTTCACGCGTAGCCCGCGGAAGTCGAAGAAAAAAGCAAGCAGGGAGCTAAACGTACCACAGCCGACGGTTTGGAAAATCTTACGGAAAAGGCTAAAGCAGAAGCCTTACCGTTTACAATTGCTACAAGCCCTGACACCCGATGACAAAGTCAAACGTTTTGAATTTTCGGCGCGGTTGCAACGGCTCATGGAAGAGGATGCGCTCAGTGCGAAACTTGTTTTCAGTGACGAAGCAACATATTTTCTTAATAGTGAAGTGAACAGACACAATGTGCGAATCTGGGCGGTAGAGAATCCTCATGCATTCGTGCAGCAAATTCGCAATTCACCAAAAGTTAACGTGTTTTGTGCAATCTCACGGTTTAAAGTTTACGGCCCCTTTTTCTTCTGCGAAAAAAAGTTACAGGACACGTGTATCTGGACATGCTGGAAAATTGGCTCATGCCACAACTGGAGACCGACAGCGCCGACTTCATCTTACAACAGGATGGTGTTCCACCGCACTTCCATCATGATGTTCGGCATTTCTTAAACAGGAGATTGGAAAACCGATGGATCGGTCGTGGTGGAGATCATGATCAGCAATTCACGTCATGGCCTCCACGCTCTCCCGACTTAACCCCATGCGATATCTTTCTGTGGGGTTATGTGAAAGAATCAGTATTTAAACCTCCTCTACCAAGAAACGTGCCAGAACTGCGAGCTCGCATCAACGATGCTTTCGAACTCATTGATGGGGACATGCTGCGCCGAGTGTGGGAGGAACTTGATTATCGGCTTGATGTCTGCCGAATCACTAAAGGGGCACATATCGAACATTTGTGAATGCCTAAAAAAACTTTTTGAGTTTTTGTATGTGTGTGCAAAGCATTTTGAAAATATCTCAAATAATAAAGTTATTGTAGAGCTGTGAAATCGCTTCAATCATTTGTAATAACCCTGTATTTGTTTATTTGTTTGAACAGCTGAACTCTATGTTCCGGACAATTTTAATACACTATTGCCCCCCCTCCCACCCTTCCTCCCCTTGTTAGGACATAGTCGACAGGAAACGCGTATCATAAGTGTTCTCACTGTGGAAAATCGAACTAAATAGTACGTTTAAAAATGGTTTTAGAATCATAGCTTTGAAATGAGTCGTGGTTTAGAGATGTAATAGTTAAATTATTTTCGTTGCCATGTCTGCACCACCTAATAAACATTTACAATAAGAAAGTATATTGTAGGCTGTATTATTAGAATGGTTGAAGATCAAGTAAATCAGGACCAAGCATGATGGCATGACGGACCCAAAGATTCTGGCAGGGTCGTCAGCTGAGCTAGGACTCATCTAAATGATCAGGAATGTTCACGATCGTAGCAGAAGGCGGCGGAGAGCGGGCAATGGTAGGGAAGGGGGGGGGGGGGAGATCAGCCCAGTCTTCTGGTCTCCTGCATCTCTTACGGTTACCTCAAAGCGAATAGTACTGATAGGTTACATGAAACAACCGTACAATTACTATTACATAGAGTATGACGTACACAGATTGCACTGAGATAGACTTTTTCGTAAGGGTACGAGTAAAACTTTTCTGTGCATCAACAAAAGTAATATGAATCTTTAATGTATCAGATGTATCATTGTTTAACATTGGAGATCGTTTCTAGTTTTCATTTATTAAGTGTCACTATTCCTTGAATACGCATTATCAAGACTATTAAGGTTCGTGATGAAGAAGTTCAGATATTTAAACCCACTTCAGCAGCTAATGTCCACAAATACACATTTTTGGTGTCTCTGTTGGATAAGTTTCATACTAACGCTCCAGGGAAATAGCACAATCCCATTATGACAGTAATGAGAAGAAGCGGAACAAGTGCATAGGTTTAAGTAGCTACATCATTAAATATTACAATCCTTAAGCTCTGTGTTGCAGCGTACTGTTCAAGCAGCGCGTAAATGAACATCACAGCGTTTCTGCTTTACACTCATAATAACTACTATTTATAAAGTAATGTACATCAATAAATTGTTTAATAGCGTAAGCAGTACAAAGCCTAGCAAGTAATGCATTCGATACATATACAAGGTGATTCTTACTAACGTTTAAAAATCCCCCGAGGCAGCGTAGATGACGCTGTGACTACTAATTTAAAATGAGGTCACAATTGTCGGGATATACTCCAAAAATGAATGAGAAATGTTGAAAGTGTCACGTCACCAGAAGACGTACCTCGACGCAGCTTGGGTGTGAATGGATGGCTGAGCAATGCAATAGTTGCGTTAGAGCAAACGGTGCAAGTTTCGAGCACCTCTTGAAAATGTTATCACTATTTCTTTCTTTTCTTTCTTTTCTTCACAGGCTTTATTTAGTGAAAATCCGTACGTCATTTTCTTGTTACTAGGCAATTGGGAAGCGTATACTCGCTTACCTGTGAAGCAATACGTTTGGTTTATGTTGCACTTTGCAATAAGCCAACGGAGACTGTGATACCGGTAAATACAATAGCAAATCTTACCCCATAATAAAAACACAACTACCTATCGCAATGCCCCAAAACACTGCCTGCCAGACCCAAGACATGAATCCTGATCTCTAGGCTCTTAAGTCGCGCACGTGGGCCCAGATCCACAGTGATGATAATACTTGGCTGGCCGGAGTGGCCGTGCGGTTCTAGTCTCTACAGTCCGGTGCCGCGTGTCCGCTACAGTCGCAGGTTCGAATCCCGCCTCGGGCATGGATTTGTGTGCTGTCCTTAGGTTTAAGTAGTTCTAAGTTCTGGGGGACTGATGACCACAGCAGTTAAGTCCCATAGTGCTCAGAGCCAGTTTGATAATACTTGACTTGGGTTCGGACGATGTCCACCTCGGCAACTGAGTGGTGCCGGCACGGTAGCTCAGCGTGTTCGGTCACAGGGTTAGACGCCCTCTGTAACAGAAAAAGTGAGTAAACGGATCATCGACGAATTTGAATGGGTTTCATGGGACGTCCGCCCTCAACAAATGGAACGAACAATAAAGAATAGTATGAGAATAAAAAAGAAAAAAGTGCGTAGTGCGACGGAATGCCATGAAAAGGGGTTCGGGTTCGATTCCCGGCTGGGTCGGAGATTTTCTCCGCTCAGGACTGGATGTTGTATTGTCATCATCATCATCTCATCTCCATCGACGCGCAAGTCACCGAAGTGGTGTCTAAGGACCTGCACCAACGACCGGTCTATCCGACGGGAAGCCCTAGACACATGACGTCTCATTTTCGGAAGAAGTGCGGTAGACCGATAAGCTGAGACGCTACTACTGTGGAGAGCTACTTTATCTGGTGACGCCACATCTTCAAAATTGTCAGGCAGTGTATTATTTTAATGCAGTCTGAAAACTGACTTCATCGTATAACGAATAAAAACTGAAAATGTATTTGCAGATCAACATGTGAATAACTTCTTCGCAAATGATTTTAAGACACCATAACTAAAAGCAGAAAGGTGCAGAGGATTTGTAACGAGTTAACCGACCACAGCAACGGCGACTCTGTTCTCCCGCTCCACCACTAGCGGCCTCCGCAGTGTCGGCTGTGGGACGGTGCGCTGGCAAGCTTGCTTGCATTGTGTCACGCGGCAACAGGTACCGCTCTGTTATAAAGCCAAACATTATTCTCGCTCGGCCAGACCGCGGCGTTTGTCCGCAAGTGCTGACATAAACGCAAACACTGGGCCGCGTGCGGTGTGCTTTTCAGCTGCACTCAGTCAGTGCCTCGCTGCGCAGAACTAATTTCCGCTAAACAGGTGCAAACAGGCATAGGAAAACTTCACCATGTGGTATCTGTTGGAATACTCTTCTCGTGATGGAGCTGTGTGGATTCAGAGTACCGCTCATTTCCGTTTCATGTATTAAAAGACCAATGTGTTGTGTGTTACGATACATCTGACTAAATGTACCAGATTCTCATTATGACTCTAACGATAGATCGCAATGTGGTGTTGCTGTCAAATTTATGACATAATATTACCAACTGTTACATATATATATATATATATATATATATATATATATATATATATATATATATATATATATATATATATAAGACTGGCAAACACATGGGAAAAAGCCCGTAGAAAATTCATACAAGAAGTAAAAGAACTAATAGCACGGAAAAAGAACAATAAACACCCTTGGTGGGAACCAGAGTGTGAAAAGCCGCTAGAAATACGTAAACAAGCTTTTCAGGACTAGAGTAGTAAAAAATCCCCAGAAAGCCTATGTTGTTTCCAAGAATTATGAAAACAGGCTGCAAAACGTACTACGCCACCGAAGCGAAAGTACGTGAAGGGACAACTGGATGCTTCTATAAATTTCCGCAACCGCAACACGAGACAATTCTACAGGATCTTCTCAAGGAAGATCTGCGGGTACACACATCAAAATTTGTGTTTCAGGAAAACAGATGCAAAACCAGCACTAACTAACCAAGATAGTTGTCAAGAACTGGCATGTTATATCTCCGATCTTCTTAACTGCATTGAACTTGTAACAAGATTTCCAGTACAGAACTGTACCTCCGCCCAACCAGAACCACTCCCACGATCTGAAGAGATCAACAAACATACTTAAACTAAAAAACAACAGGTCATCTGCCGAGGACAGCATCATTCCAGAATTACCAAAGAATCTTGGAGCAAAGTCACTACAAGAGTTTAAGCAAATAATCTCTGTTATCTGGCAAACAGAAAACTTTGTCATGTGAACAACTATACAGGAATCTCCCTGCTCCACGTCACCTACAAAATTTTCTCAGCATGCTTGCTCCAGAGAACGGAAGAACAGAACACAAAATTGGTGAATACCAGGCAGACTTTCACCCTGGTTGTTCAAGCACAGAACAAATCCTCAATCTGAAAACAATTCTAAAATACAAGGCCATCAGAAATGCGCATATTATCTGCACCTTCATAAATTTCAAGAAAGCGTATGATTCTGTTGATCGACAATCGTTGTTCAGAGTTTTAGAAGAAGAGGGATTCGACCAAAAAACACTCCGATTAATCAAACAGACATTAGCTGACGTAACATCGAATGTGAAATTCATGGGTGAAATCTCTGATCCCTTCATGACCAAAACTGGAGTGCGCCAACGCGACGGATTATTCCCACTATTATTCAACCTAGTCCTGTACAACGAAGTGAGGAAATGGGAAAAGTAACTGTAAACTTAAGGACACAGGAAACCAGCACACCTGGGCTTACTATCAGACAACGAAGTAACAGCAACCTAACAAACAGAGGTAAGACAAGAATGCGGGGAAAAAGATGGGCTGCAAATCTCTTTCGAGAAGTCTGAATTTTTCTGCTGAAAATCGAACATAACAGAGTTAGACACAAAACGTGTATCTGATTAGCTGGTTGGTAACGTGCTCGCCTCCCATACAAGCGGACCCGTGTTCGATTCCCGGCTGGGTTGGAGATTTTCTCCATGCGGGGAGTGGGTGTTGTGCTGTCGTCATTATCGTCTCATCCTGACTTTGCCGCGCAAGCGGCCCAATGTGGCATCGATTGAAATAAGACTTGCACTTGGCGGCCGAACATTCCTGGATGGCGCCTCCCTGCCAAGATACCATACGCTCATTTTTTAGACACAAAATGCTGCAACATAAACAGAGTTGCACACTTCAAGTATCTAGATGTAGTCCTTCAACCTACAGGAGGAGGAAAGGTCACACAGAACACTCCACTACAAAAAACGAAGAGAGCATTCGGCAAGACACAGCCTGTATATAATAAAAAGTGCGTGACCATTCACACGAAAGTCAGACAGTACAACACTGTAATCAAGCCTGAAATACTGAATGCAAGTGAGATGCTTACACTCCACGCAAAAAGTGACATGGAAGAAAGGAAAATGATGAGGAAAATTCTCAGCCCTAGGCTGACAGAAGAAGGATACAGATTATACTCTAGCAAAACTAGCCAAACATAGCAACAGATGTCAGAAAAAGAAGGTTGAACGCTGGCCGTTGTGGTCGAGCGGTTCTAGGCGCTCTAGTCCGAAACCAGGCGGCTGCTACGGTTGCAGGTTCGAATCCTGTGATGTCTTTAGGTCCGTTAGGTTTAATTGGATCTAAGTTTAGAGGACTGATGACCTCAGATATTAAGTCCCATAGTGCTTAGATCCATTTGAACCATTTGAAGGCGGCGTTGCTGCGACAGTCCTTTCATATTTCTTTCGACTTGATTGGCGAGATAGGTGCAGTGCTTTCTACTTAATGTAGTGTTCTCAGTGAGCTTAGTCGTAATATTCAATTTCTTAAAGGAGATCAGGAGAGTCGCAAGCTGATAGCGACAGAACAGGCTCAACTGTTTAATTGGGGTAGCCTTATCTCTGATTTGAGGCATCTCCCTGTTACTAACAAGCAAGATGACATGCTTAGCCAATTGTTTGCTTGTGTCAAGGATTTTCAAGTAACAACGTATACATCCATTTAGATTCATGTCTTGACACACTTTCATCAAATCTGAAACAGAATCAAACGACCATCAATGAGAAGTTACTTTCTAGATAATCTTGTCAATCAGGTAAACAAGAAAGGTGTCTGTCTCTATGATAATATGGATACCTGGAGAAGAAATTAAAGAAACATAGAAGAACTTTAAAACACAATGAGTGATTGTGAAATAAGTGATGAAGATTATAACCAAGAGAAATAATTTTGGAATTAATCTGCCATAACAAATCCTGGTGAATATTAAGATTTATATCTTATAAGTGACGTTCTGTTGTTGGCTGGTCCTTTTGAAAATTGTAGGAAAACTTTTATGAAACCGTAAAATTTGGTTCAAGCGTGGTACTCTACTGCACCTGGTTTCCCTTGGGATGGAATGCTAAAAATGACTGAAATCCATTTGAATTACTGCAGAATTACCATTTGACTGGTTGGTTGGTTGGTTGATTTGAGGGAAGAGGACGAACAGTGAGCTCATCAGTTCCCTAAGATTAGGGAAGGGTGGGGCAGGAAGTGGCCATGCCCTTTCAAAGGAACCATCCTGGCATTTGCCTAAAGCGATTTAGGGAAATCAATGAAAACCTAAATCAGGATATCCAGATAATGCGAATTCATTGTGCACCACCTTGCTTTGACATTGTGATGTGATTCTAATGGGAGAAAAAGAATGAGAAGTGGTATATTCCAGATCTGCAAAAGATATGTGAGGGAAAATCATAAATATATCAAAACTTTGATTTCAACAAGATATGATTCGGCATATGTGGATACAACAATCTGTATGGTTACGCTATGATTCAGTGTTTATCATATATGGTATTTGAATAGGGCGATCCAGATTCTATTGATTTTAAAAATATAAACCATGTGGCAGACACATTTGGGACTGGATATATATTTGAGGTAGATCTAGAGTATGCTAGAGAACAACATCAGTTACATAAAAATTTATTATTAGCTCACAAAAATGTGATTGTGCTTGCAAATAAAGAATGCACATTGTTTATTGCACTGGATTAAACACTATCTGTCTCTTAGGAATGAAGATAACAAAAATAAATAACGTTTTTAAATTTAAACAGTATGGAAAAATATATTGATTTGAGTACTGATCTGAGGATGAAAGCAAAGAATGATCTTGTGAAAAAATTTCTACAAGTCGATGAAGTATTCAGTATTTGAAAAAGAGATGGGAAATATTATAAAGGGAGTGGGAATAAAATTAATGAAACATGGAAAAGGACGTGCACACTAACGCGAAAGCCTAACTTCAAAGGAAGAACAAGATTTAATGAAAATATTGCAGCAGTTTGCATGAATAAAACTACAATTAGTTTTAATACACCCACTTACATTGGTATGAGTATATTTGATTTACCTAATGAACTGATAATTCATTTTCACTGGAGGGATATGGAACCAAAATGTGGTGAAAATATTGACCTTTGCTATGGAGATACAGACACTAATGACTACATATACAGACTGAAGATCGCTATGAAGGAATTCAATCATTGATAAATTGCAACTATCGACTACCCAACAGAAAACATATACAATATTCCACAAGTAAACAATAAAGTTTTAAGAAAATGAAAGATGAATGTAAGGGAAAAATGATGGAAAAATTTGTGGTTTGAGTGTAAACCTGTGTGCTTATCAAGTTGGTGACCAGGAGGAGAAAAGATCAGAAGCAGATATGAAATGTGTTGTTAAAACTATAATAAGCTGAGAAAATTGTGAATGTTAGTTTAATCATTGTGAACAATACACAACTATGAATATAATGGAAAACATTAAGCACAAAGTTTATTGAGTTAAGGTAAGTAAAAAAGGATTGAGTTCTCATCATGATCAAAGATATCTTTTGTAAAATAACATAGGTACATTGCCACGCAGACACTATGCACTGGCACTACCACTTTCTTCATCACTATTGAGATCAAAATCTGGAATCTCTTCTTCTTCCTAATCTTTACAAAGTGATTAATGTAAGTCAAGTATATTACATCTAATTTCTCCTATCTCTTTAACTGTATAAACCATTACAGACTTTTCGTTGTTGAATTCTGATTTGCACGTTTATACAGAAAAAAATTAATATTGAATATAAAAATAAAGAAGTAGAAAAACGGAATTAAATTTTATGAATAAAAAGTTTTTCTATGTATGAGTTAATCACACCCCTATTCAAGAAGCTCAGTAACGCAAGCAGTGCTAATTTGTTTACTAAACATAGTGAGCTAGAAGTTAATGTTTTGTATAAGCTTACTGAATGTGAATATTTTAGTACTAGATATGAAGATAAAGTTTGTATGTATTGTAATAATGCATTTATGATTATTTTACCAGACAGATATTTGAAATTAATAACTAACTTAGATTTTAAATTTTTGAAGATAGACATTAACTAAATTAAGGTACAGTGAATTAAAGCAAATGAAAACCAATACTAATGAATTTCATGAATTGGAATTTTTAGTTTAAATAATATTTATAATGTTATTACAGTTACTCACTGCTGTGCTGGCGCCATTTTTCTTTCTTTTTTGCTCCCAGGTGCACCCAATATACGCACTACTACTGAGAAACAAAAATATATAAAAAAGTATAAAATAAAATTAAAAAAATAATTTTCACTGTTTCTTTACTTTTTCAAATTCTTAGAGTGATTTGAAATAAAGCACAATAGTAGAAATAATTTGTAGGCTGAAGATTAGTTTTTGTATAGGAAAAATGACATAAATGACGAAATTCTGACGGGATTCTGTGATTTATGCAGTTTTTTCTTTAAATAAAGTGAGCTTTAATCCACAAATTATTTCTACTGACAACAATTGCTAAGAAGGCCGTGAATGGTGTAGAACTGATATCAGGTGATCATGTGACCTCCACAGCTTACGTATGTTATAACAGCGAAGTGCTAAGCTTGTGTGTGTGTGTGTGTGTGTGTGTGTGTGTGTGTGTGTGTGTGTGCATGCGTATATACAAGTAGGTTGTATAACAGAATCACGACAGTAAGACTGGTCGATGTGAATATATGACTCATCCTGTCTGGGTGGACCATGGCCACACTGTAAAGGAACGTTTGTTGATCTCTTAATGGTGACTTTCTACTGTGGCTACAAGATATGGTATAAGATTCGTAGATGCACAACACAGCTTAATAATAGTGCTCGAAGGAAGATCATAATGGACAGACACCAGGCTCCACACACACACACACACACACACACACACACACACACACACACAAACACACACACACACACACACACACAAACTTATTTTGGGACAGTGGATAACATTGTTCTACAAATAAAATCATTCCAGTCTCCCTTTCCCAACCAAAGTTTCTGCCATAGAGCCGAAAGATCCCTCCAAAATAACAATCCATGTATGAGCATGAGTTCTCTGCGTCAAAAAAGAGTCATGATTTTGCCTCCTTTGATTTGAGATTCAATGTGCCAGGTGCATTGGAGGCCCAATAATTCGTTTGCTCTTGCATGTTTGGTGGCTGTGCCTCACTATGTGTGTTGGTCATTGAAGTTTATGGCGTGATCTTCATACCTTGGTTTAGGAACTGACTATCTTGGTGCGAACATGAACCTGATTTTAACAGTCTCATTGAACGTGGTTTGGTCTTCCTTCTACATAATAATGAAGTGAAACATTCCCAGATGTCGACAGCCATGTTCACACTGCTGAAAGCGTATGTTCCTGGTTTGACAAACACTCAGACACCCTGTGTTGCCTCTGTTGACCAATTGTACTAACCAATCTTATTCCAACAGAAAATATGTGGGCTGACTTGGAACAGTGGCTAAGACGTACCAAGCAATACTCCCCTGCTTTGGTAGCTCTGTGGCATCTAACTATCTAGGCGTGGCTTCAGATTGAACTAACGTTCTCACAAAATAGGGACCATTATCAATGCTAGAGATGGTGGAATTAGCGCCATGTCTTCTGGGGCGACGTTCTTTGCCTGGTGCATTACAACAAATTTCTAGCTGCCATTAATTTAAGTTTTGTGAGCCTTATATTAATAACAGGTTTTCTTGATTGCACTTCATTATCAGCTGGTATGCATCCAGAACCAGTACCTTCAAACTTGTTTTTGTTTGTTCAGAAACAGCTGTAAACTTAAGATTGACACTGTTTTTGTCACTCTTTTTATTATGATAATGTTGAGTACAAAAACGCCAATAACAACCTTGTGTGTCTAAATAAAATTTAAAATTCCTTGTACTTTGAGATTAATAGACACAATTTCCCTCGAGCAGTAGTCTGTCGTGATCTAATTCATGCTTCATTTTCGACTGCTCTCGAGGCTGAGGCAAAAGTCCTGACATGGAATACTTGCACTTTAAAGTCAGCAAAATTCCGACGCATCTAAAACATGAAACCTACACATCTTTACCTTATTCAGTTCACAACAATGAAAAACAAGATAAAGCTTCTTCAGTTTTGAATTATTTTGAGTGATGAATTGAAGGGAAATGCCAGATAAAAATAGTCGTTTGACATAGCTAAACAGCAATCTTAGTGTGAACTCAGTTTTAGAAATGAATAGCCCAGTCGGGACTGTGTGCATATTATTTTGTTTTAATGTTTTAACTTACATTTGGTATGTATTTTATGATATGAAAAGCTTATACAACTCTACGTTTAGTACTGCATGGTACCTTATTGTGACTGGTTCCTTACATGTCCTTTAACACTAAAGATTACCACGCAGTAACCAAAATCTGGATATGCAATAAACATTATTTCCGGCTGATTGTCGTTCCCTCTGTTACTTCAAATAAATACCGTCGCTGTGCACAACGGCTTTCGCATGGGATCGAGCCTCGTGGAACGTAATAGTTTACAGAAATGGCCATATGATCAAAATAATTAGACTGAATTTTAAAATAACTGTTATTATTATTACTTTATTATTTTTATCGTTATTATTATTCATTATATAACTGAGGAAACGCAGTAGCACCATTAGTTTCACTTGTGCTGCATATATTACAACAGAATCATTCGTAATGTGGCTTCTGATTTCTATCTCAAGTTCCGACAAGCATAGCGTCACCCACAATATAAGTGTAATCATGGTATTCGTTTTTCTAATAGAGACTCTTTTTATTGCTGTAGTCTAATATGTATTTACGTACCTAGCGCGTTTCGCATTTTTAAAGAAGAAACCTCTTTATTGGAGTTAATACTCTGGAAGCAGCACGACCATAGTGGCCTCTGTTAGCAACCCTGTCAGATGTGAAGATTCTGTAAATGTGCTCCAAGGTTCTGATGACTGTAAGGTCATTTGCTCTACCCTATTGGAAGTAACTATGGGTCTTTTACTCCTCAGTTAATGCTGCCACAAATAGTTTCAAAATGTTGGCAATGTAACGCGCCGAGCCGGTCGGAGTGGCCGAGCGGTTCTAGACGCTTCAGTCCGGAACAGCGCTGCTGATAAGGTCGCAGGTTCGAATCCTGCCTCGGTCATGGATGTGTGTGATGTCCTTAGGTTAGGTTTAAGTAGTTCTAAGTTCTAGGGGACTGATGAACTCAGCAGTTAAGTCCCATAGTGCTCAAGGCCATTTGAGCCATTTTGTAACGCGACGAAGTCAGCGTCTGATGAAAGAAGATGGGACCAATAATTAGGCATGCAGACACTGCACTCCAAATCTCAATCTTCTGAAGAGGCAACGCTTTTTTGTGTAATTGATGCGGATTCTCCACTGCCCACAACCGATGATTCCGTGAGTTGACTTCAGCACTCACATGAAACTAGGCTTTATCAGACATAAAGAACCAATCTATGTCCAAGCCATTTATTGTTATCTCAATGAACAGCAATGTACAAAACTGTACGCGCTGAGGAACATCTGCTATTTTTTCTCCATGAACAACAGGTGTTGGGTACGTACACTTGTGCCGGTCCAGGTGGAGCATTCGTTTTCTTCATCGACATGATATGCCGATCACTTGTGACATGTGTTGTTGGGTTGATTTGCTAGGACTCTCAAGCATTTTCTTGTGAACTGCAACCACATTTTCTGGTGTGCGGGCACGTTTCGGGATGTTTTGTGACATGTTCAAAACAAAACCCATTTGAAGCAATTTTGAGAATAAGCGTTGCGTGGAAGTTTCTGCTGGCACCTTGACATGATTCCATCGTTTCCATGACTTCGTTGCCACGTAACTTTTCACCATGAACACACGCCACTCCATTTTGAGTACCATCGTCCCCTTTGTACTGCTCCACTCACAGTGACACAGCCCACCCTGAGCTCTGAGTTGGTTTGGATCACATGGTGGGCGTACACATGGTGTGCGCAACACAGTGTATGGTAATATGCATATAATCTCACGTCCAATCATATACACTCAACTGAGCCACTTTTATCTGCCCCACCCTGAACAAGTGTTACATTTTCGACAACCTAATTGCTACCTTCGGCTGCTCCTAACTCGACAGTATGCCGTTAGTTTCTCACAAAGGTTTAACTTCTCAGGTAATTAAAACCAATACTACAGGAACTTTTTAAAGAAAATACTTGCCGTCTTCGCCTGTTTTATTTAATATTTACAATTAAAATTTTCATTCTAGCTCTGGAGCTATTTTTTTCCAGTACATCTTCCCACAAGGACCACAGACCGTCACTCTTCATTGTTCTAACGCCATAACATCTGCTGCATTTTGCAACAGGCCACTCCTACGCAGGACAACCTGTGGGAATAGCCACCCGCTACTTGCCTCACAACTGCAGCTCTGCTCGCGTCCCATACTACCAAGACTTTATCACCAAAGTCCAAACGAAATTTCACTTGAAGATGATTAAGGAGCACAAAATGTGATGAGAACGGTGGCTACTTTACAATGGCACTCCTGCAGGTAACTATTGCCAAATTTACATGCTCTTCCTGATTTAATATTGATGCTCCGGAAACTTTCAGCAAGTAGTTACGACAGAGGAAAACTGTTTATAGAATGAGACGTTAAGTTCGTTACTAATGGGAGAATACCATATGAAACACTGCAGTGATGCCAGCCCTGTGATTCTGGTGGACTATTTGATCTGGGCCAGTCGCTCGGTAATGTAGCACATAGTGTGCACAATACCTCATTTAGATCATAGTGTAGCCTAAGTATGTGGAGGCACACCTATTGAATTCTGTTCCCCCACCGCGATTCCCAGCCAGCGCGAAGCTGTGGATATCTCAATTTCATTCGGAAAAATCAAAGGATTTCTGTAGAAAAAGTCTGGAATCCATTATGAGCAGCAAATCAGTTACTGATATTTCCCTTCACTACAAAGTATTTTATTATTATCATTACAGTATATTTCAATACAATAAACAGCCGCTCCTGATTGAAAGCTGCAAGTAGATTGCAGTATGAGTAGATTGCAGTGGTAGTAGATGTTTGTGAACATACATTCATCGCTAAAATGATAGTAAAAGTGATTGCAGTCGACATCAGTGTGTCGTTCTCGCATCTGGATGCGGAAAACCCCACGCACTTCTTCAGTAAGTGTCATACAACGAACACTAAATACTGACTGCAACAGTCGGCCGCTGTGGCCGAGCGGTTCTAGACGCTTCAATCCGGAACGGCGCTGCTGCTACGGTCGCATCGTCGGATCCTGCCTCGGGCGTGGATGTGTGTGATTTCCTTAGGTTAGTTAGGTTTAAGTAGTTCTAAGTGTAGGGGACTGATGACCTCAGATGTTAAGTCCCATAGTGCTTAGAGTCATTTGAACCATTTTTATTTGACTGCAACAGCAGTTATGTTAGTTGAATGTATGTACCTGTAGGGGTAGTGTGAAATTGCAGTATTCACATAAGGAATTTCCTCTCTGATAGCCAATGGTATCGGGCGGTTGTAATTAAAACGCAGCTGTCTACTGAGGTGTAGTGTGGGCTTCAGTTACCATTTGGCAGTGAACTCTGGTAGATATGCTAATGCGTTAATGCAGAACCGATTAACTTCGAATAAAATTACTTCACATTTTGGTCACTATGTGCAAATCTGACACTGTGCATGCACGAAAGACGTTTACAAATATTTTGGTATGTACTGGGTTAGGAACAGGACGTAGGCAGAAAAGGTCAGACGATTGAGAAAGGCATAGATGTTGGTTTCATTATTAACCTTCTTGGATGAAAACAGCGTTTTCCACACCACAGTTGCGCTCTTCCAAAGCATGAATCACATGCTGTCTCTATGAGGTGCAGACACCACGGTCTCGAAAGAAGAACTGATGGAGAATAAGAGTGCTTGTGAATTCACACTACACAGTCACATATCGCGAGGGCAGTGGCTAATTGTGCACAACATGTGGTTTAGCAGTGTTCCAAATTCGGCATTTCTACGTTTTGTCTGTACACTGTGGTGTAAAATGTCCCTCGTCACGCTACAGAATATTGCCAGCTACATGTCTCAACCTCGATCTAGCTAAGAAACCGAAGAGCAAATTGGGAAAATTGCAGCGAATCATGAGGTTTCAGTCGATGCACCGTCTTGGATCTTGTAAGGGTACCGGGGTAATATAGACCGCAAAACTAGCCACGCTATTGACCGTGAGACATGGACAATTCTCGTGACATTGCAAGAACACTTGCACTACCCAGGCGCGTGCTGCACTGTCAGTTACAGCAACAGCAGACTCATCCACAACCTCCACCCAGATAGGACAACTTCCTCCTCCGGCCGTCACACCAAGCTCATCCTTTTATTTTGAATTTTATCATCATCTTCTTTAAACCATCTAACGACTTCGGACTTCTCCTCAGACTTTTCAGTCAATGATGCTCTGTCTGTGCAGCACTGTGATTCTTGTAGTCCACATAAAACTGTTTCACTACCAGTGCACGGCATAATTTTTTGTGGCCCGCCACGGGTTCCTTTCCTGTGCCAACCTCTTCACACCAGAGTAGCACTTGCAACAGATATCCACAGTTACTTGCTGGATATACACTCCTGGAAATTGAAATAAGAACACCGTGAATTCATTGTCCCAGGAAGGGGAAACTTTATTGACACATTCCTGGGGTCAGATACATCACATGATCACACTGACAGAACCACAGGCACATAGACACAGGCAACAGAGCATGCACAATGTCGGCACTAGTACAGTGTATATCCACCTTTCGCAGCAATGCAGGCTGCTATTCTCCCATGGAGACGATCGTAGAGATGCTGGATGTAATCCTGTGGAACGGCTTGCCATGCCATTTCCACCTGGCGCCTCAGTTAGACCAGCGTTCGTGCTGGACGTGCAGACCGCGTGAGACGACGCTTCATCCAGTCCCAAACATGCTCAATGGGGGACAGATCCGGAGATCTTGCTGGCCAGGGTAGTTGACTTACACCTTCTAGAGCACGTTGGGTGGCACGGGATACATGCGGACGTGCATTGTCCTGTTGGAACAGCAAGTTCCCTTGCCGGTCTAGGAATGGTAGAACGATGGGTTCGATGACGTTTTGGATGTACCGTGCACTATTCAGTGTCCCCTCGACGATCACCAGTGGTGTACGGCCAGTGTAGGAGATCGCTCCCCACACCATGATGCCGGGTGTTGGCCCTGTGTGCCTCGGTCATATGCAGTCCTGATTGTGGCGCTCACCTGCACGGCGCCAAACACGCATACGACCATCATTGGCACCAAGGCAGAAGCGACTCTCATCGCTGAAGACGACACGTCTCCAGTCGTCCCTCCATTCACGCCTGTCGCGACACCACTGGAGGCGGGCTGCACGATGTTGGGGCGTGAGCGGAAGACGGCCTAACGGTGTGCGGGACCGTAGCCCAGCTTCATGGAGACGGTTGCGAATGGTCCTCGCCGATACCCCAGGAGCAACAGTGTCCCTAATTTGCAGGGAAGTGGCGGTGCGGTCCCCTACGGCACTGTGTAGGATCCTACGGTCTTGGCGTGCATCCGTGCGTCGCTGCGGTCCGATCCCAGGTCGACGGGCACGTGCACCTTCCGCCGACCACTGGCGACAACATCGATGTACTGTGGAGACCTCACGCCCCACGTGTTGAGCAATTCGGCGGTACGTCCACCCGGCCTCCCGCATGCCCACTATACGCCCTCGCTCAAAGTCCGTCAACTGCACATACGGTTCACGTCCACGCTGTCGCGGCATGCTACCAGTGTTAAAGACTGCGATGGAGCTCCGTATGCCACGGCAAACTGGCTGACACTGACGGCGGCGGTGCACAAATGCTGCGCAGCTAGCGCCATTCGACGGCCAACACCGCGGTTCCTGGTGTGTCCGCTGTGCCGTGAGTGTGATCATTGCTTGTACAGCCCTCTCGCAGTGTCCGGAGCAAGTATGGTGGGTCTGACACACCGGTGTCAATGTGTTCTTTTTTCCATTTCCAGGAGTGTATTTCAGTCTCTGTCTTCCTCTACAGATTTTACCCTCTACAGCTCAGCCTGGTACCACTCAAGTTATTCTGTGATATCTTAACTGATGTCGTACCATCCTGTCCCTTCCAATTGTCAGCATTTTGCATATATTCCTTTCCTCGCCAGCTCTCCGGAGAATCTCCTCATTCTTCTCATTATCAGTCCACCTAATTTTCAACATTCTTCTGTAGCACTACATCTCAATTACTTCGATTCCATTCTTTTCCTGGTTTCTGACAGTCCATGTTTCACTAAAATAGAGTGCTGTGCTCCTATGGTATATCCTCAGCCATTTACTCCTCGAATTGAGGCCTATGTTTGATAGTATGTTTCATACTAGTAGACTTCTTTTGGCCACAAATGCGCTTTTTGCCAGTGGTAGTGTACTTTTTCTGTCGTCCTTGCTCCGCCAGTCGGGTTAATTTGCTGCGTAGTTAGTAGAACTGATTAACTTCATCTACTTCCTGAACATCAATCTTGATGTTAAGTTTCTCGATGTTCTCATTTCAGTTACTTCTTATTACTTTCTTGGATTTACTCTCAACCCACGTTTTTTATTCATCACATTGCTCATTTCATTCAACAAATCTTCGAATTCTTCTACACTTTCTCTGAAGATAAGAATGTTATCGTCGAGCCTTCTCACTGATATCCTTTCACACTGAATTTCAATTCCATTCCTGAATCTTTCTTTTACTTCCGTCATTGTATCTTCGATGTGTAGACTGAATAGTAGGGGAAAAAAGGCTACTTCCCTCTCGCACACCGTTTTTTATCCGAGCTCTTCGTTCCTGTCCTTCCAGCATTACTGTGTGTCTTTTCTCCTCTTCGTACTGTGTATTACCCGTCTTTCCCTAAAGATTACCCCCATTTTTTTGCAGAATTTCCAGAATTTTGCACCATTTTTCTTCGTCCATGACTCCTATGGATGTATCTTGAATATTTATTACTTTTGCTATTATTATCAACCGCAACGTCAGAACTGCCTCTCTGCTATCTTTACTTTTCCTAAATCTAAACTAACAGATCGTTAATTTTCGTTCTCTTTCTTCTGCATACTATTCTTGTCAACAACTTGCATAAAAGAGACAGTGTCCATCGCGCTAGTAAATACCACTTTTTTATCCGATAACAGGAAGTCTGCAGGTCCGACCGTCTTGTAATCATTGTCATATGGTTTGATGTTTTGATTTCTTTTGCAAAAGCTTATTCATCTTATGGTTTCAGGGCAAAAGAATTTTGCAAATTTGTTCATTTGGAAAAGAAACAAAAAAAAATTATGGTTACATTGTCAAATAAACAGGTTGTGTGAAAAGGAAGTCATATTGCTTTATAGTCAGTACTACCATTAGACTGTTGTTTATTTACAGTGTTACATTTACACTTACACAATAATGATTTCGGTTTCAAAGTGCAATTATCTAGTGTTTTAAGTGTTATTAATTGCCTGGGATGGCATACTGTACGACTATACGACAGTATGACAGTATGCCATCCGAGGCAATTTATAACAATTAAAACACTTGATAATGGCACTTTCAAGGCGAAATCATGATTGTGTAAGTGTAAATGTAGCACTGTAAATAAACAACAATCTAATGGCGGTGCCGACTTTAAAGAAATATATTATGACTGTGGCCCCGCATTATGAAAATTTATTATAAGTTATATTGGTATCTCCTCCCTTCCAAGTTTTCCTTAATTCCAATAAGTACCACGTGTCACGAGGTAGAGGACGAATAACTGTACGCTCTGTTTTAGATATGAACAACTAGCCCATGAAATCTTCGCCTGTTAAGTTTTACAACATGATTCCTTGGAGAACGCCACCGCAGTCTACTCGTAAAATCCTGGAGGCTCTCTCATAAAAAGATGAAAATCTACCCATGGCTTCTTTTTCCTGTTTTAATAGTGTGTGGGTTTCCATGGAGACACTACCCTAAAGTATAAGAGAGCGGTTAAGTGTCGAGCTAAGGATTTCTGTTTCTTAGGGGGGAATTGGAAAGGGCCGCCCCCCTAGAGGATCTGTGGAACAGTCTCTCTTCAGTTAATAAAATTACAGAGAGTGGGCATATTAGATGTAAGACGACACTTATAATCTTCCGGCTACGTCGAAGGAGTTCAAAGGAGTTTGGTTTCGCATAGCTGCTGAAAAAAATAAAAAATGTCAACAAGAAATGGCAGCCAAACATACACAACATCTCTAATCTGGTACTGATGACGGTTTGAGCGCTTCGCCAGCACAAATTAACGTTAATTAAGGCATTTCCTATGATCTTCGTATCAATCTATTATCTGTCAATAAAATGATTTAGAAACTATTTACTGCATTTGTTCTTTGCCCTTTTGAATATACCTGATTCCTCTGAAGCGCATTTTTATATTAATTAGAAATAGCAGATGAGACTAACCGTTTCGAAATTCTTCACTTTGCAGGAAAGACTTTAGCAGGTTGGGGGATCCCTCAGTAAGTGACATAGTTTTAGACAGAAGTTCATTAACTGACGAATTAGCATCAGGATCTATCTAGCTGTGAAGAGGAAATAAACAATTAGCACTAAACATAGAACGGATTTTTTTCATAGCGTTCAGGTCTCTCTCTTCTGCATTCAGAGAGCTGAATCAAAAAATTTTTCTTCAGCTCGTTGTTCACAATAAGCCACTTACATGTATATCTTGTTATTTATTCAAAGCGTTTACTCTCATTATAAAAGTATCTGGAAATATTTTCGTTATTAAGGTGAGTATTTTTTAAGCTCGCTGGACGAAATATTAGCAACGCCTTTAACGCAATCCACTGGTCCTATTGGAGAGCAATGGATGGCTTGGAAGTGGTAGCAGACGGTCAACCATTCCCCAACACTGAAGTAGGTGCCGGCAGAAAACAGATGTGTATGAGCCCGATGACTGTATGGGATCAGTGAAGTAACGTATGTCAACATGAAGACGTAAAAGCATGACAGAAAGATGCTAGTTTTTGGACATGTAGGTTATGACAACATTAATGAAGTTTTACAATTTGCTAACGTATCAACGCGAACTCTCCAACGTGTCTGCAAGAAATTGTGTGCTGCACTGTAGTAGGACAGAGGAGTGGATAGTGGCAGGATTGGATAGTGACAGGATATCTTTGTAAGGATGTTAGCTTTCGGGAACACATATAGCACTGCTTCGCGGCGACGAAGCCTTCTCTGGCATGCGATTTGGGCATCACTCAGGCCAGCGGTCGACCAGTGTCTACTGTGACGTATCTGACCAGAAGAATCCTGACGCAATGATTAGGCACAAAGTGGCGTGAAAGCTCTCCGTAATACACTACAGGCCATTAAAATTGCTACACCACGAAGATGACGTGCTACAGACGCGAAATTTAACCGACAGGGAGAAGATTCTGTGATATGCAATTGATTAGCATTTCAGAGCATTCACACAAGGTTGGCGCCGGTGGCGACACCTACAACGTGCTGACTTGAGGAAAGTTTCCAACCGATTTCTCATACACAAACAGCAGTTGATCGGCGTTGCCTGGTGAAACGTTGTTGTGATGTCTCGTGTAAGGAGGAGAAATGCGTACCATCGCGTTTCCGACTTTGATAAAGGTCGGATTGTAGCCTATCGCGATTGCGGTTTATCGTATCGCGATATTGCTGCTCGCATTGGTCGAGTTCCAATTACTGTCAGCAGAATATGGTATCGGTGGGTTCAGGAGGGTAATACGGAACGGCCTCGTATCACTAGCAGTCGAGATGACAGGCATCTTATCCGCATGGCTGCAAAGGATCGTGCAGCCACGTCTCGACCCCTGAGTCAACAGATGCGACGTTTGCAAGACAACAAACATCTGCACGAACAGTTCGATGACGTTTACAGCAGCACGGACTGTCAGCTCGGAGACCATGGCTACAGTTACCCTTGACGCTGCATCACACACAGGAGCGCCTGCGATGGTGTACTCAATGACAAACCTGGGTGCACGAATGGCAAAACGTCATTTCTTCGGATGAATCCAGATTCTGTTTACACCATCATGATGGTCGCATCCGTGTTTCGCGACATCGCGGTGAACGTGTAACGCCGGAAATGCATATCCTCCTATTTTCATCTATTGTACTATTATTTTTTTCCTTGTTTTGTTACCTCAAGATATGACATTTCTGTCTCTTTATATATTGTAATTGTTTTACTGTTTGTATATATATATTTATGCATTTATGTCGATGTATAATTGGTTTGTTGTGTAAAGATTATTTGTATTTTTACGCTGGGTCTTGCCTAGGGAAAACTGCTATCGAACGATTACATCGATAGGTCGTGTGAAGAATCAAAGTGTGTAGGATCTTTGGTAGTGTTAACTCTGCCGCGTGGAGCGCGGGCATAACAGTGAGAGTCTGGCGGGAGTAGCGAGTGGAGCAGGTGTGTTGTGTGAAGCTCCCGCGAGTTGCCGCGCTTTCGGGGTTTGGCAGCATGTAATTGCGCTCGACTCGCGATGATAGTTTCTGACATGGTGTCGCGGACGGGAAGCATTAGCTGGCGCACATCAAGAGCCCGTTTCGCCTGGTAACCGTGTCGAGAAGAAGGCGCGCCAACATCCAGCTTCTGCAACAGCGACGGCCGACAATGAGTGACTGTCGCCACCTCCTCGATCGACGGCTTCAAACCTTCAATCAACCAACAAGGAAGACTAAAAGCACGTAAAGTTTCAGAACTGTATGGCAGACCTCAGCTTTTCAAATTGTTCCATTTGCCTCGCAAAATTACAGCAACTTAGCATGAACCTTTGTTGCTCATTGTCCCAATTGCATTGCCAAGCAGGGTCCCTTCCTTTTCCGAAATGAACCCGAGTGTCGTTGAAATTCAAACGCCAGCATTAAAATAATATGATTAGATTTCACTGCTTTAATTTCAAAGTTCAGTTAAAGTCTCAGAGCTGGCTACAATATTCAGATTACACAAGCACGAATTAAGAGTGCGAGCTTTGTTACCGTATTTTAGCTTACCTGTGACTGCAGCTCAGCTTGGTACGTACTAAATTTTACTATTGTTAATTGTTCAGAATCATTTAATTCAAGTTCAAAGTTAAATCTCTTCTTTCTAAATTGCGTAGATTCAAGTAGCTTTTGAAATGATTGTTGAGGTAGTCCAAGACTAACTGTATGTTACTGAATTTCGATGTGCTTCAGAAAGAAAGCTCACTATTAACTTCAGTCACTAAATTAACTTTCGATTTTCCGGTTTTATTAATTCTTTTGCTAAATTAAGTCAGGGTGTAGCGAAATTTATTACTTCTGACAAACTTTCAGTTTTCACACTACACGTGTCAACCTTCAATTGCCACGCTTCTAGTGCTAATTATATGTGTAATAACCTTTCTTTTTCAGTTACTATAGTAATTGTCCTTAGGACTGGCGACCGTGATTTCCCCAAATCTCAAATACCTAATTACCGCTAGTTAATTGTTAACGTAACGGCTGCACATTTACCTTCTTTATTAACTTTACCCCTTTTCAAAATTAATTTCCACCAGTTTCATTAGCACATTTCCTTTCATTTAGATGTAACCCTTTCCTCCCTCTTTACCGACAGGTTAACTTCGGTGACGATTGCTTTTCCAAAACTCCCATTAGGTACACGCGGTTTCATTTTTCACTGTCATTAAGGTCGGTAAGTGAGGGGGAGGTTACAAACGTACATTGGAAGCGTGTATTCGTCATCGGCATACTGGCGTATCACCCGGCGTGATGGTATGGGGTGCCATTGGTTACACGTTTCGGTCACTTCTTGTTCGGATTGACGGAACTATGAACAGTGGACGTTACATTTCAGATGTGTTACGACCCGTAGCTCTACCCTTTATTCGATCATTGCGAAACCCAATATTTCAGCAGGATAATGCACAACCTCATGCTGCAGGTCCTGTACGGGCCTTTCTGGATACAGAAAACGTTCGACTGCTGCCCTGGCCATCACATTCTCCAGATCTCTGACCAATTGAAAACTTTTGGTCAATGGTGGCGGAGCAACTGGCTCGTCACAATACGCCAGTCACTACTCGTGATGAACTGTGGTATCGTGTCGAAGCTGCATGGGCAACTGTACCTGTACAGTCCATCCAAGCTCTGTTTGACTCAATGCCCAGGCGTATCAAGGCCGTTACTACGCCCAGAGGTGGTTGTTCTGGGTACTGGTTTCTCAGGATCTACGCACTCAAATTGCGTGAAAATGTGATCACATGTCAGTTCTAGTATAATATATTTGTCCAATGAATACCCGTTTATCATCTGCATATCTTCTTGGTGTAGTAATTTTAATGGCCAGTAGTGTACCTGCAGGTGAAGTCAAACCTCGGTAGTGCGTGAGGGCGTGCGGCACTAGGACGCTCGAACCAGCGCTTGTTCCGGGTGGCTGTACCTTCCTGGTCGTGAACGGCTGCACGGGTTAGAATGTTGTGGCTTTAGAGATCCGAAAGGCGTTTCGGCACTGTAATGGCGTTCTGATGCGCAGAAGAAACTGGTATAGGTATGTGTACTCAAATACCGAGATGCGTTAACAGTCAGCCCGGAGGTGGCAAGGCCCAAACTCGCGGTGGCTGTTTATAGAACCACAGCGCTCTGTCGCCTTTTGGAGTCCTCTCGTCATGGTTGGTCGTGCCAGAGTCGAATACCTCTGGCTAGAACTGACAGGTATTTACACGGTTAGGTTCTCATTTGCTGTACTGGTGTACTTCTCGTGACCACGCGCAGTATAAAAAGTCTATCGCCTGAAGGTGTGGGAGCCACTCAGATTTTTCCGCAGTAGCCTTTTCCTATTCTGGATCTTCAGTACTGCGGTGCTTGACCCGGATCGCCTCGCAGTGCGTAAACAGGCAGTTTGTTGCAACTCCCCTGACGACGTTTTGGCTCCCGCCGGATGCAAAAGGCTCTCACAACTGCTGAGACACAGCTGCTATTTCCATAGTAGCGCCCAAAGGAAAGTGGCAGCGCTGCAGTTCGCTGCCACGGAACAAAGCATAAGATCAGTGGTCGTAAACAGATCCTAACCTACAGCGTACGTAGAGGAAAGTCATGCTTCGTCAATGACAACTCGTGTGGAAAATGGACAAGATTTTCTGTGGGTACCTCGCAAAAGGTTACTGTTCATAGCACCACGTAAAACTGCACTGTTCCAGTGCTTCACGTAACACAGAAAACGGGGATTACGTGTCTTGAGACACAGTGTGTAGTCCGACGAGTCACGATTTTGCCTTTTCAAATCAACCAAAGGGGTGAATGCATCAAAGGCATAATGAGGCGGTTAACTCAGAGTACATTGAGTGTGCTGCGTAGGCAGAACATGCTCAAATGATATTTATCAGTTATTTTTATTTTTGGTATCATGATTTGGAACCACGCGTTTAGGTTACCATGACCATCAGATTAGTTTAGAGTTATGAAACTAGACTAGGCTATCGTAGACCACCATAAGTAAGCGTAGACTACGGCAGTTTTTCTTGTATCTTTGGTCGGTTAAGGTGGTAGCCATGTTACCTGCATGTTAAGTGTGTTGTACAACTGTCGGCCGTTACCACCATGGCGATCAGTTTCTTTCGTAAGCAGTCAGTGTCTCACTATATGTCGTGAACTCTCTAGAAACTAAAAGAGGATATACACAGATTCGCAGAAGAAACTGGTATAGATATGCGTACTCAAATACCGAGATATGTTAACGGGCAGAATACGGTCCTGCGGTCGGTAACGCCTATTCACGACAACAAGGGTCTGGGGCAATTGTTAGGTCGATTACTGCCACCGTAGTGGCAGGTTATCGAGAATTAAGTGAGTTCGAATGTGGTGTTATAGTCGTAGCACGAGCGATAGTGCACAGCATCTCCGAGGTAACGAGGAAGTGGGATTTTCCCCGTAAGGCCATTTCACGAATGTTCCGTGAGTATCAGAAATTCGGTAAAGCATCAAATCACTGCGGCCGAAAAAAGATTCTGAAACAACAGAACCAGCGACCACAGAAGAGAATCTTTCAACGTGACAGAAGTGCAGATTTCAATACTGGGCCACCAACAAGCGTCAGCATGCGAACCGTTCAACGAAACATTATCGATGTGGGTTCGGAACCGAAGGTCCACTCGTTTATCTATGATGACCGCACGACACAAGGCTTTATGCATCGCCAGGATCCGTCAACACCGACACATGACTGTTGATGACTGGAAACTTGTTGTCTGGACGGTCGAGTCTCGTTTCAAATTGTATGGAGCGGATGGACGTGTGCAGGTATGGAGACAACCTCACGAATGCATGGACCCTACATGTCAGCAGCGCGGTTCTAGGCGCTAGTTCTGGGTGCTACAGTCTGGAACCGCGTAACTGTAACGGTCGTAGGTTCGACTTCTGCCTCGGGTATGGATGTGTGTGATGTCCTTAGGTTAGTTACGTTTAAGTAGTTGTAAGTTCTAGGGGACTGATGACCTCAGACGTTGAGTCCCATAGTGCTCAAAGCCATTTGAACCATTTTTTGAGGCTCTGTAATGGTGTGGGGCGTGTGCAGTTGAAGTGATGTGGGATCCCTAAAACATCTAGATACGACTCTGACAAGTGACACTTATGTAAACGTACTGTCTGATCATCTATATTCATTCATGTCCATTTTGCATTTCGACGAACTTGGGCAATTCCAGCAGGACAATGCGACACCCTACACGTCCAGAATTACTACAGAATGACTACAGGAACAGTCTTCTTAGTTTAGAAATTTCCGTTGGCCTGCGAACTCCCCAAAACGTGAACATTATAGGGCATATCTGAGATGCTTTGGAACGTGCTCTTCAGAAGAGATCTCCATCCCTCGTACCCTTTCGGATTTATGGACAGCCCGGCAGGATTCATGGTATCAATTCCCTCCAGCACTACTTCAGACATTAGTCTATTCCATGCCATATCATGATGCGGCATTTCTGCGTGCCCGCGGGTGCGCTACACGATATTAGGCATATGTACCAGTTTCTTTGGCTCTGTAGTGTATAAATGGTCGCCTAACCTTTGGAACATGTTTGTTCCACATTGTTACCTAAGATTAAGCAGTACTTTTAGCAAAACTGAGATTGGCAGTGATTCATTCAGGTTTTATTCGAAAATCGTTGATTTTGTAAAGTTAAAGAGAAGTATGTTGTAATAAAAATAAATAAAACACTGTATATGCATCATAAAGCGCAAGGAAACACAATTTCCTCAACAAAAATGTAGAATAAAAACCGAGCTAGATGTCGGAGTGGTTAGCACACTCTACTCTCATTCGGGAGGAATATGGTCCAAACCCCGTGTGGCCATCCAGATTTGGATTTCACATGAATTTCCCAAATCACTACACGGAAATACTGGATGGTTCCATTGAAAGGGCACGGCCGATTTCCGTCCCCAACCTTGACGCAATCTTAGCTGGTGCTCCGTCTCTGATGACCTCGATACCGACGAGAGCATAAAGCTTGATGCTTGATTTTAAACCGAATCTTCCTTGTTTCCTTACTAAAATGAAAAAAGGCTAAAATCGCAATTATCAATAACAGGGAACTATTAGTTTTCATTACGATGAAGAACGTTCTATTTAGTACGAAATAACAAGAATGATTACGTATATTGTTTTTATGTTTGTGCATGCAAACTGCGCTTGATGCAAACTGCACTTGCGTCAAAAGTAATTGCTTTGACTACATAAAAGCACAGAAGTTACGTTATCAACAATTTTTAGTAGTTACAAAATCCAGTTTACATTCTGAAAGGACATAATGTGACTAAGAACTAACGCTAAATGATGTGCGATTCTAATTATGTGCAAATAAAACAACTAAACGCACAAAACACAAAAAGAAGTCTTCGGCTCTTTGTTTATGGCTTACACTGGTTTACATTTCTTTCCCTACCAATGCCAGCAGTACTACTGGTAAAGTACCATTTACTACGCCACTTACGTAGTGCACAAAAACTACGGAATAGTGGTTTTGGAAGATCGCAGTTCTGGATAAGATGTTTACTGCAAATTCTTGGTGAACAAGCTCTTTCTTCTATATCTTAAAGACAATGCTGTGGCCACCCCAAAGATGCTAACAGAGGTGTTCATAATACTGGCGTAACGAAAGCATTTTAGCTGTCTCAATAAATCATCTGAGCTGTATGGCACAGAAAATGCCTGGAACCGAGTGAAAAAGGGACTGAAATGTGGCAAACAACATACCTCTTCCGCGGTTTGGTAGTACTACGGGATCTAATCACCGACGTGTTGCTTCACCTGGATATGGCATACCTGAAGAACCTTGTGGACTCCTTCCCAGCAGAATTGACACCGCTATAATGGCTACAGACGGTGATGGTGTTCCGTAATGGCTACTGGGTTTCAGTAGTTTGTCTCTCCAGTGTGCTTATGTGATATGAATAGTAATCCATTTATTACTTGTAGGAAAGAAGATGGGAGCGTTGTACACTGGGGACAGTGTACGCTGGGAACAGATTTTTGTTGGTCGCTGTTTTAGTCTAGTGACAGATTTTAAAATCACTTGAATGAATGCGAGCTAGAGACTACCACAAACAGTTTTCGGACTTTCCTGAATTTTTGTTGTTTTGGCACATTAGGTAGTATTTTGTGCAGCATTTATAAATATTCTGAGTTCTACAGATTTAAGAGACTTATTTTGTTGGAAGCTGCTGTTTGTTCTTCACTTACAGAATTCAGAGTTGAATAAAACTCTGTGGATTTTTAAAGCTAACTGCATAACATATGGATGGATAAACCATATTTCGTCGGTCGTGAGCCACATAAATAATTCTTTTACCATAGAACGTGTGCTGCTGTACATCAGATGAATTTCTTTAAAGTGTTCATAACTTTTCCTGCCTATCAAATGTAAATTCTATTAGTTTCCAATAGTTTCTGTTCCAAAACGTGTTTAAGTTTTAACTAGTTTTTCATAATATTTCTACTTAATTCCATTTCACTTAATAGTGGAGTAATAGTGTAACTAACAGTCTATTTCAATAGAGCAGCAAAAATTTTTCTCTATTGCAACGCTTTTAAAAGTCAGTGGAATATTTGTTCTTAGATAGATGACAATGGAAGTTTTTCACATCTGGAGAAACCTTACTTTTCCAGAGTAAGTTTCTTAATATCAGAAAGATACGGTAAAAGGCATACAGTGAATGTTATAAATAAACAATGGAATAAGAAAATACATTAAAATTCCTTCTGAGGACTGACCACAGGCAAAAATCTGGAAAGTGTTCCTCTTCCTAACTTAAGTAAGCCTTTAACGGTCGTAGCCCCGCAGAGGAATGTTACGTTATAATGCGGGTATGTTACTGTTGCTAATGGCAGCTATACAGAATTCCAATATTCACACATTTATTTATTACGAAAAGATCTCATTGTTAAAATTGACAGGCAAAGTAAACTTTAACACAAAATAGAAAAATAAGGAAGAGATTTATAAAGCAAAAAAGCGGTAAATTAATAATAATAATAATAATAATAACAGTAATAATAATAATAATAAATTAAGAATAAATAAAATGTAAAAAGAGGGACTCAATGTTCGAAATACGTAACTGCGTATAATGATCTGTTGTAACGTGCTACCTACGTGATTATTACGAGATTTCTGCTTACAAAATTTGTCAAACTTACGCGAACAGTTCTAAATTATCTGCAGTTGTTTGAGACATGTGGCAGATGTGGTACTTTTCACTCGTAGTGCACAACGAGCAAAACTATTTTGTAACTTTTGTTAACTTATTCGCTCTTCCCGTATATCCGCAACTATTAGTAGAATGCTCTGGGTATAACATGAAAGGGATTTAATATCAGAAGCGTTGCGGAATGTACCTCCAACATGGATCTGAGAACTGGGTGCAATTCTGGAAGCTTCGAAACTGCTCTCGAGAGAGCCACGGAATTATTTGAAGTCATTTCCGCAGCCCATCCGCTCACCTCGATGCCCCCACGGCTAGTCGTCCGCGGAAATGGCGCCTGTTGCAACGTTTTAAACATCGAACGAACTTTGCTGCTGTTTCGGAGAGGTAATTTGCGCCGTTGGGAGCACTTTAAACGGACAAGGCAGCAGCAGCGGAGCATGTCACTCACAGGAGCCGCCTGGCAGACGCTGGAAGTTTCAAAGCGCCGAAGCAGCCAGCCAAGTTGAGCGGCGCTTTTTAGAGCAAATAAACGATGGTAGCTCCACACGTGCACGCCGGACTTAATATATTTGTTTTACGGATTGTTTATAGGTTATGCCGTTTCGGTGTGTCCCTCGTGGCGTGTCTTCTTTTTTGCTTTAGTGTGTACTTTAATGATCGCTAAAATTTGGTTTGAGAACCACCTAAGGAGACTGTTTACATAAGAGAGACGTGGAGGAACTAAAAGGTTTCAGATTGTATAGTGGTAAGGCAGATATTTCGTAACCAGTCTTTAGAGTTTAAGACATTTCTGGTGGGAGATGTAGGTTCCTAAATGTTCAAAAATGTGTGTGAAATCTTATGGTACTTAACTGCTAAGGTCATCAGTCCCTAAGCTTACACACTACTTAACCTAAATTATCCTAAGGACAAACACACACACCCATGCCTGAGGGAGGACTCGAACCTCCGCCGGGACCAGCCGCACAGTCCATGACTGTAGAGCCCTAGACCGTTCGGCTAATCCCGCGCGGCGATGTAGGCTCCGCTCACAAATTTTTGGCTGTGAAACGTAGATTAAAACTGCTGATATTAAAAGAAAATGTGAATATCATGGGACCAGTTTCAAAGAAAATCAAGCAGAGATTATTGAGAGTTACAGAGGGAGCATTAGGCAACGATTGACTAAAAAAAGGCAATGGACTACAATAGGCAACGAGATATGAATTTGGGAAGGTAACAGAATATCGAATATGACAAAAGAAGAACCCCAGTCAAAATTTTAAGGTAACACACGACATATTGAATTGACGAACGAAGATAATATAACAATGCAACAAATGAACAGGCGAAAAGGAATGCGGAATAGAAAAATGAGACTGACCGAAAGTGAAGGATGGCTAAGCTATGCGAGCTAATATACCAAAGATGTTCGAGCTCACATACGGTTCCCCATCATCGAAATGCCTTGGCTCAAATTTGTCTACGGGTTGAACCGAACGTGTCGCATTACACGCCCTGTATTAGACACGATGGCATGTTTGCGAAATACAAAGTTAAAATAACGTATGATAGCAGTATTAATAATATAGGCAACTAAATTAAAGACCCATAAATGATGTAGTCCACACAGCTGCAATTCGGTTCAAATAATCTTTATTCAGAAAGGAAACTAGAAGTGAAAGTGGTCTTTACAATTACTATTACACTCTGGTCGTTTTTAGAATTAACTATTACACTCGGGCGCATATCGATTTGACACATTTCAATCATTCACAATCTGATCGCGAAACACAACACTCCACCTCACGAAAAGTTAAGAGTTCACTCCAGGAGCGCGACTGCTCACCGCTGAGAGACTAAGTCCCGCGATACCACACAACGCGAAATTTTCTAAGTCGTTTCACTTCCTAGCTGCCTAAAGACTGACTGATTGCTTCCGCGTCTCAATCCGAACTGTACTCTTTGGTGTCTCCAGCCGAACCGTACTCTTTGGTGTCTAAACCCGAAGTGTCCTTCTGCCCGTCTCCGGCCGCGTGCCCCGCGTACCGGACATTGTCGCTTAACTGATTAGCGCAATTCCTATTCCTGAATCCGTCCATCTCATTGGCCACAGTTAATTCTACATCACTTTAAAATTTAACATATTTAAATAATCAAAGCTTCACCACTTTCACGTTCTAAATAAAGTAACAATAATATCCAGAATGAGATTTTCACTCCGCAGCGGTGTGTGGGATGATATGAAACTTCCTTACAGATTAAAACTGTGTGCCGCACCGAGACTCGAACTCGGGAACTTTGCCTTTGACGGGCAAGTCTCTACCAACTGAGATACCCAGGCACGACTCACGACCCGTCCTCAAAGCTTCAATTTTGCCAGTACCTCGTCTCCTACCTTCCAAACTTCACAGAAGTTCTTCTGCAAAACCGTGCAGAACTAGCACTCCTGGAAGAAAGGAGCCTGGGGGATGTTTCCAGATTGAGATTTTCACTCTGCAGCGGAGTGTGCGCTGATATGAAACTTCCTGACAGATTACAACTATGTGCTGGACTGAGACTCGAACTCGGGATCTTGGCCTTTCGCGGGCAAGTGCTCTACCAACTGAGCTACCCAAGCATGACTCACGACCCGTCCTCAAAGCTTCAATTTTGCCAGTGCTTCGTCTCCTACCTTCTAAACTTCACAGAAGCTCTTCTGCGAAACCTTGCAGAAGTAGCAATCCCGAAAGAAAGGATATTGCGGAGACATGGCTTAGCCACAGTGTCGTGCTTGGGTAGCTCAGTTGGTAGAGCACTTTCCCGCGGAAGGTAAGGTCCCGAGTTCGAGTCTTGGCACGGCACACAGTTTAAATCTGTCAGGAAGTTTCATATCAGCGCACACTCCGCAGCAGAGTGAAAATCTCAATCTGGAAACATCCCCCAGGCTCCTTTCTTCCAGGAGTGCTAGTTCTGCACGGTTTCGCAGAAGAGCTTCTGTGAAGTTTGGAAGGTAGGAGACGAGGTACTGGCAGAAGTGAAGCTGTGGGGATGGGTCGGGAGTCGTGCTTGGGTAGCTCAGTTGGTAAAACAGTTGTCCGCGAAAGGCAAAGGTCCCGAGTTCGAATCATGCTCCGGCACACAGTTTTAATCTGTCAGGAAATTTCAACAATAATATCCATTACATAATAAACGGTACATTCTTTTACCTAAAACCAATACATTTTCTATCTTAATTTCGAATGCCACGGCTAGTAGCCTGTCACCAATGTGCTTTCTGATAAATAAATAAGCAAAAGTAACTATTATGCATTAAACTTTACAACAAATATTCAAATTCCTTATTATTCAGTAAGGTGTCATGCTGTCATACCTAATTCTGTTTGGTGTGGAGGAAATTATGATCTGATGCTGAACTGAAAATATTGATAATTTAAGTTTTCTATGTCTTTTAAGCAAATAAAGTTACAGAGTTGATATTTACAACGTTTGTTATTTTAATTATTCGCTTCTATATGACATGTCGATTTTTAAGATCGACCAAACCGTTCTGATTTTAGCATTCAGGTCATTGTTACAAAACTTGTTAATTTCACTTTAACAGTAAATCCAGTACTATTATAGATATGATCAATATTCAAGTTTTATTGAAATCACCATGAAAATTTATGAAGGAGGGCAGATTAAAATTACTGTGGCTTCATTCCGTGCACTACTGGAGAATTAAATAATTTTCATAAATGTTTCCTTCTATGGCCGATGTTAGGTCCTCCATACTTCTGCTACGTCTGCTTGGCCATAAAAGCCTTCTACTGGGTTTCCCTGTGACACAGGTTCTCGTCTGTCTCACTCGCACACTACGGTGGTTAGGCCTCAATATTTACATTATACGCCTGTGAGTTTCCCCATCTCGTGGTGAATCTGCGCTCTTAGTGGCATCCAGTCCAGGACGACAGGGTTTGTTTCACAATTCCTGAAGGCTGATTCTTTCGGCCATATAATTAAATGAAAGGGAAATGCTCGTCAACTCACAGCTGGAATCACTACAGGGAAAGCATAAGACATTAGAAACTTACAGAACTAGGGGAAAACAGATTCTGCTTATAGGAAAATTAATGAGAGATACACACATGCATGAATATTAAGAGCTCGAATGACAAGGTAATATGTGGTGAGTAGACGTGTAACTTCCTTGATAAATGTCGTATTTGAAGCTTAATTTCCTTATTTCATACTTTATGTGTAAGAACCAATCTAAATCATGTTCTTTTAACATAACTGCGTGAAAAATCATATTTGAAATTCAGTTTCATTTACCAAAACTTCAGGTTTAAAGTATGCTTTAGTACGACTTTTGTTTCGGCTAATTGGAAAGGTAGACTTGTGATTTCGGAATTTGTGTGTTGAATTGAAACTGTAATCTTTAATATTTCCTTTATAGAAGATGGAGATGAAGAACTACTTGCTACTGTTCCAAACGTAGGAGATTATGAGACGATTAAAGTACGGTATATGGAAAAAGTAAGAGGTCACTTTGATAGTATGCATGTAAAATCTGTTATTTAGAACTTACAGGATTTTTGATATTTTTTAAAACGACGCTGATTAAACACGTTTATTATAAAAATTAAGAAGTAATTTTTAGTCAACGAGAGCTTATTCGAATACTCTTCGTTACTTCTGGGTGTAGCCGGCCGCGGTGGCTGTGCGGTTCTAGGCGCTCCAGTCCGGAGCCGCGCTGCTGCTACGGTCGCAGGTTCGAATCCTGCTTCTGGCACGGGTGTGTGTGATGTCCTTAGGTTAGTTAGGTTTAAGTAGTTCTAAGTTCTAGGGGACTGATGACCACAGCAGTTGAGTCCCATAGTGCTCAGAGCCATTTGAACTTCTGGGTGTAAGAGCTGTACATTCAAAGACGTCACTTTTAAATATGATTCAGTGACTGAATGTATTAGCCGATGAACCCAGTTTTTCATTTTAATAATACATTAAAGTAATTAGATATATAACTGTTTTGGGGAAATCAGAATAAAAAACCACAATTCATGCAATGTTTTTATTTCTGTATTGTATAAAATCCTTTCTGGACAAGATTAACATTGTTTCTTATTCTCCCTGATCGAAAACAGATTTTCACATGTGCCTAATCACCCCAAGGAACAATAAATTGGGAAAGTAATTAGATAAACACTTCTGCTTTTATTCTCCCCACGCTATCGGGCGAACAAACACCTTTTATTTTTTATTATATAAAAGCTGTTATGACACCGAGGAATAACTTCGATGACACTAGAGGGAGCTGTAGATGGTAAAAATTGTACATTAAGACAGAGACTGGAATACATCCTGCAAACAACTGAGGACGTAGGTTGCAAGGAATACTCTGAGTTGTAGAGGGTGGCCAAGGAAGGAACCCGTGGTGGGCCACATGAAAACAGACAGAGCGCTGATGACTCAAAAACATAAGAGGACATAGGTTCCTAATCAAATTATAAGTTTAAAGTTAAGCACAAGACGTTTAAACCCATGTATGTTTGGTTTCGATATTTCCTTTTAAAATTATCTATTTGTTCATATAAAGCTGGAAACTGTTTCCATTCACATCATTTTACTGTACTAAAAGAAAAAGTAAAAGCTGGAATGTGTGAGGAGCATATAGTAGGCCTACAGGCCCTACAATGGAAATGTAAGCAAAATTATAATAAGAGTAGAAGAAGTGAATGAAGATGAGATGAGAGATACTATTGTGAGAAGAATCTGATAAAGATTGAAAGACCTAAGCCTAAACAAAACCCTTGGAGTAGACGACCATCTCTCAGAATTATTGAGAACCTTGTGCGAGTCAGCCATTACAAAATTAATCCACCTGGTGTGTAGGGTATATGAGACATGTTCAGTGCCCTACTCTTTAAGGAGAATGCTTTATTTCCTATCCCAGGTTGGCAGGTGCTGACTGATATGTGCATTAACGAAAAATCAATTTAGTATGATATTCTTGCAAAATATTGACTTAAATTTTGTAAAGAAGAATAGGAAAACCGATAGAAACTGAGCTCGAGAAATGTCAGTTTGATTCTTTAGAAAAGAGGAACAAGCGAGGCTATACCAGTCCTATGACTTATCTTAAAAGACAAGTTAAATAAACGTAAGTCTACGTATAGAAAATCTGTAGTTTCATTAGAATGTTTTTACTATTTTGACTGAAATACACTCTGGAATTTTGACTGTTGCAAGGATAAAATACGGAGAGTATGAATTATTTAAAACTGTACAGAAAGCAGACTGCAGCTATAAAATGTCGAATTACATGAAAATAATTAAGTGGTTGGTAAGGGATTAAGACAGGGTTGCTGACTGTCCCCGACGTTATTCAAACTGTAGGTTGATCCAACAGCTACGGAAATTAAGGAGATTTTGGGAAAGCGGATGCAAACCCAGGGAGAATATACTTTTTGAGGTTTGCCGATGACGTAGTAATTGTGTCAAAAACATCAAAGTGGCAAATAAGTTTAAAGGCTCTTGAAGAAAGATTGTAAAATGAACATCAATGAAACCAACCCGAAGTGTAATGGAATGTAGTCGAATCACTTCAGGTGATGATAGCAAAATTAGATCTGAAATGAGAAACGAGAAATTGCATGTAGTGGATGAATTTTGCTATTTTTGCATCCTAGTAACTGATATCGGTGGAAGTAGAGGGGATACAAAAAGAGGGTTGGCAGCGGGAAGACAAGTATTTCTGAAAGAGAGGACGTCGTTAAAATGTAATATAAATCTAAGTGTTGGGAGTATCTTCGTGGAGCTATTTGTCTGGTTTGTAGCCTTTCTCGGAAGTAAGACGCGGAAGATGGGGGTTTCAGGCCACTAGAGAATACAAGCATTGGCAGTGTTGTGCTACAGAACAGTGGTGAACATTAAACTAATGGTATTGGAGCATTGGCGGCCTAAGACCTCCCGCATAAAAAGTCACGCTCATTCAGCCAATTGTCTTATCAAAGAGGGGGGAGGAGCGGACAGAGGTTCAGGGCACTCTGTTATGCTAGAGGTTAGAAACTGCCCCAAAAGGCGGAAAAATCAGCAATGATCAACGGCATGAGAATGCAGAAGGTAATGAAAACCACTGAATTAAAGACACGTTACGTATATCCACAGGACATGTGGCCTGTAATCGAAGAAGTGTCGTAATGATCTTTCCATTGGCAAAGGATTCCCGAATAGTCCCCCACTCGGATCTCCGGGAGGGGACTGCCTAAGGGGAGGTTACCGCGAGCAAAACATTCAATAATCAACGAAAGGATAAAGCTCTACGAGCCGGGGCGTGGAATGTCAGAAGCTTGAACGTGGTTGGGAAACTAGAAAATCTGAAAAGGGAAATGAAAAGGCTCAATCTAGATATAGTAAGGGTCAGTGAAGAGAAGTGGGAAGAAGACAAGGATTTCTGGTCACATGTGTTGTATCCTAGCCAGTAATGCCACCCGAGCCCGCTGCCAAAAGGTTGGCAGCATCAAAGTCCGGACGCCGTCCGCATAAGCAGCGCCAGCGAGACAGCAAATAGCCGCAAGTCCGCGCGCGCCACCGCTGGCTTCTGGCTTCTTAAGCGCTGGAGTCGCGAGCGCTAGGACAGTTCTGTATTAGCCGCTCAGTTGTATACTCGCCACCGAATTGTGTACTTGCTAGTCAGTTGTGTGTTCGTCGCAGCAGAGTTGTTGTTTGTCGTCAGCCGACGCTGACCTAGCCGCTCCGACTCGAACTAGACAGATTTCTGTAGACACTGAGTTCACTACTGTGTTTCTGTATCTTCGTAATAAAGATAAGTACCGACTTTTATTTAATCAGAGTGTTTGGGTTTTCATCTTTCTGTTCACTGTTCCAGCGGACCGGTCGGCCCGCTATTAAAAGTGTGGCGGTGACTTCGTAAGCCATTTCTACAGCGAATTGCTTGTCGCTACGAACACCGCCACAAAAACATGAGTATAGAGTAATATCAACAGCAGCAGAAAATGTTACAAGTGGACTAGGATTCCTTATGAATAGGAAGGTAGGGCAGAGAGTGTGTTACTGTGAACAGTTCAGTGAAAGGTTGTTCTTATCAAAATCGACAGCAAACCAATACAGACAACGATAGTTCAGGTATATGTGCCGACGTCGCAAGCTGATATGAAGCGATAGAGAAAGTGTATGAGGATATTGAAAGGGTAATACAGTATGTAAAAGGGGATGAAAATCTAATAGTCATGGGGGATGGAATGCAGTTGTACCGGAAGGACTAGAAGGAAAGGTTACAGGAGAATATGGGCTTGGGACAAGGAATGAGAGAGGAGAAAGACTAAGTTCTGTAATAAATTTCAGCTAGTAGTACTGAATACACTGTTGAGGAATCACAAGAGGAGGAGATATACTTGGATAATGCCGGGTGATACGGGAAGATTTCAGTTAGAATACATCATGATCAGACAGAGGTTCCGAAATCAGGTACTGGGTTGTAAGGTGTACCCAGGAGCAGATATAGACTCAGATCACAATATAGTAGTGATGAAGAATAGACTGCAGTTTAAGACATTAGTAAAAAAGAATCGATACCAAAAGAAATGGGATACGGAAGTACTAATGAATGACGAGATACGCTTGAAGTCTCTAAGGCTATAGATACAGAAATAAGTGGGGTGTCACCGCCAGACACCACACTTGCTAGGTGGTAGCCTTTAAATCGGCCGCGGTCCATTAGTACATGTCGGATCCGCGTGTCGCCGCTTCAGTGACCGCAGACCGAGCGCCACCACACGGCCGGTCTCGAGAGACTTACTAGCACTCGCCCAAGTTGTACGGACGACGTAGCTAGCGATGCACACTGACGAAGCCTCGCTCATTTGCAGAGCAGATAGTTAGAATAGCCTTCAGCTAAGTCAATGGCTACGACCTAGCAAGGCGCCATTAGCCTTACATAGCTTGTATCTAAAGAGTCTCACTTATATCGTCAATAGCGATGTACCAAGGATGGATTAAAGTTAAGTATTCCAGCAGCTACGTACTTTTCTTTATAGCATTCATTACGTATCCTGTTACAGACCTATCTCTTGCCTGCGTGAGCTGAACGCGTGCCTTTCGGGTACTTCCGTGGCGTGGCTGTCTTGCTACGCCACAACAATAAGAAATAGCTCAGTAAGCAGTACAGCTGAAGATGAATGGACACCTCTAAACAGGGCCATCGGGTAACAGAAGAAATATTTCAGTCGATATACGAAAGGAGGAAGTACAAAAATGTTCCGGGGAAATTCAGGAATACAGAAATATAAGTCGCTGATGAATGAAATAAATAGGAAGTGCAGGGAAGCCAAGACGAAATGGCTGCAAGAAAAATGTGAAGACATCGAAAAAGAAATGATTATCTGAAGGGCAGACTCAGAAAACAGGAAAGTCAAAACCAATTTCGGTGACATTAAAAGTAAGGGTGATAAAATTGAGAGTGCAACAGGAATTCAACTGTTAAATGCAGAGGAGAGAGCGGATAGGTGGAAAGAACCAATTGAAAGTCTCTATGAGGGGGAAGATTGCTCTGATGTGATAGAAGAAACAAGAGTAGATTTAGGAGAGGTAGGGGATCCAGAATTAGAACCAGAATTTGAAAGAGTTTTGGTGGACTTAAGATCAAATAAGGCAGAAGGGATAGATAACATTCCATCAGAATTTCTAAAGTTACTGGGAGAAGTGGCAACAAAACCACTATTAACGTTCGTGTGTAGAATGTCTGACTTTCGGAAAAGCGTAATCCACACAATTCCGAAGACGGCAAGAGCTGACAAGTGCGAGAATTATCAGCTTAACAGCTCATGTATTCAAGTTGCTTACAAGAATAATATACAGAAGAATAGAAAAGAAAATCCAGGTTGCGCTAGATGACGATCAGTTTGGCTTCAGGAAAGGTAAAGGCATGAGAAAGACAATTCTGACGTTGCAGTTAATAATGGAAGCAAGTCTAATGAAAAATAGAGACACGTTCATATGATTTGTCGACCTGGAAAAAGCGTTCCATAATGTAAAATGGTGCAAAGTTTTTTGAAATTCTGATATACGTAGGGGTAAGCTGTGGCGAAAGACGGGTCATATACAATATGTACAAGAGCGAAGAAGGGATATTGAAAAGGGTGTAAGACTATGATGTAGCCTTTCGCCTCTATTGTTCAATCTGTTCATGGAGGAAGCAATGACTGAAATATGAGAAAGGTTCAAGGCTGGAACTGAAATTCAAGGTGAAAGGATATCAACGATACGATTCGCTGATGACATTGCTATCCTGTGTGAAAGTGAAGAAGAATTACGTGATCTTCTGACTGGAATGAACAATCTAATGAGGACAGAATATGGATTGAGGGTAATTCGAAGGAAAGCGAAGGTAATGAGAAGTAGAAAAAATGAGAAAAGAGATAAGGTTAACATCAGATATGATGGCCACAAAGTAGATGAGGTTAAGGAATTCTGCCACTTAGGCAGTAAAATAACCAATGACGGACGGAGCCAGGAGGAATCAAAAGCAGACTAGCTATGGCCAAAGGACATTTCTGGCCAAGAGATGTCTACTAATATCAAATATCGGTCTTTATTTGAAGAAGAAATTTCTGAGAGTATCCGTCTGGAGCACAGCATTGTATGGTAGTGAAATATGGACTGTGGAAAAACCGGACCATAAGAGAATCGGAGCATTTGAGGTGTGGTGCTACAGACGAATGCTGAAAATTAGGTGGACTGATAAGGTAAGGAATGAGGAGGTTCTACGCAGAATCGGAGAGGAAAGGAATATGTGGAAAACACTGATAAGGAGAAGGGACAGGATGATAGGACATCTGTTCAGACGTGAGGGTTCAAATGGCTCCAAGCCCTATGGGAGTTAGCATCTAAGGTCATAAGTCCCTAGAACTACTTAAACCGAGCGAGGTAGCGCAGTGGCTAGCACACGGACCCGCATTCGGGAGGACAACGGTCCAATCCCGCGTCCGGCCATCCTGATTTAGTTTTTCCGTGATTTCCCTAAATCGCTCCAGTCAAATGCCGGGATGGTTCCTTTGAAAGGGCACGGCCGACTTCCTTCCCCGTCCATCCCGAGACCGATGACCTCGCTGTCTGGTCTCCTCCCACAAAAAACCCAACCAACCAACCGCAACTACTTAAACCTAACTAACCTAAGGACACCACACATCCATGCCCGAGGCAGGATTCGAATCTACGACTGTAGCAGCCGTGTGCTTCTGGAATGAAGCACCTAGAACCGCTTGACCACAGCGGTCGGCTAAGACATGAGGGAATGACTTCCATGGTACTAGAGGGAGCTGTAGAGGGCAAAAACTGTAGAGGAAGACAGAGATTGAAATACATACGAGAAATAATTGAGGAAATAGTTTGCAAGTGCTACTCTGAGATTTGCACAGGAGGGAATTCGTGGCGGGCCACATCAAAGCAGTCAGAAAACTTATACAAATAAATAAATAAATAAATAAAAATTGGAGGAGGAAAAGAAATTAATGGTGCACAACAACTGTACTAGAAGTGATCAGTCATTTCCTGATGCATCAACATATCATCCGTTTGGTAATTGGGGGGGGGGGGTTGTAGAAGGTAAAAATTCTAGAGTTACACCAAAGGATGAATACAGTAAGTAGATTCAAGTGATATAGGCTGCAGTAGTTATTCAGAAATTAAGAGTCTTGCACACAACAACAACATCGACAACAGTGTGACAGTAGAAAGTTAGTATTTTGATCGATAGGTAAAATAGCCGATGATAAAAAGACTTAGAAAAATGTACACGGAAAATATTATCGCATCAGAAATTACTAACTGACCAAGTAGAGTTCAGCGCCGAGTAGAAAAGTTGGCTTGAAATGCACTACGCAGTGGAGAGTTCAAGTACTGTTATAACCGAGGCTAATTCTGATTAACACGAAAGCTAGAACCAACAAGTGATAAAATTTGCACGATCGTTTCACACGTTTTCCGAAGACGAAAGAGGCGAAGATGTGAAAATGTTATTCGCCACGTGCAGAATTAATTTGGATGAATTTAATTTTTTTGAAATTTCCCTTAGTCCATAATTAAATTCAGTAATTATTAATTTTCACTAACACGTCCGTGGCCATTACATGCATTCCTCTGTAAGAAGTAGACCACGAGTTCAAGGACAGCTCTGCTGAGAGCTGCTTGAAGGTCACGACCAGCTGTGTAATGACAGTTCAAGATGTCGGTGAGGTTCCCTCAAAACTCGCTTTAAAAGTGATCTAACCTTTCGTAGGAACGTTCATTTAGGATAGTAATGGAAACTGGTGCTAGTCATCACGTAATGTTGCGTTCTTGCTAGGGCCTAGTGTTTAGAAAGCCCTCAGCAGTATCACGCGTGATCGCTTGCATTAGTTTTTGGAAGTACTTACCACGTAACATCTACGTTATGTAGTCAGTGTCTGGCATAATGGACCGCACTGACTTAGAGGAATGTTAAGAGTCTCTAGTACAGATATATCAGCTTTACCCTTTAGACGTAAAGTGGCGTCGTGATATACGCTATTACGCTCACCGAAACTGTAGCTCTGATATCCAGTCTGCAGTTACACATCGAACTGCTGATGCCTACATGCTAGATAAAACGGCTTAATATTGTACCCTTGCTTCTCTTTCCACGTGTATCTTTCTCGTTCATCCCATTCCTTAAATTTCTTCTAAAATATCAAAAGATCTTCTTATTCTTGTCCCCATTCTTCCATTTAAAGTAGTGTATCTTGACTCCATCTCGTCATTGGTCATCCTATAGTCCGTCTTGTAATTTGGTTCAAATGTAGTGGTTCCCATGATGTGTGCTCATATGGTGTCCCTTTGATGTTGCCATACCATGTTTTTGTGTTCCTTAATCTCTTATATCATGGTGTTTCCACGTGTATTTTCTGTCATATCTTCACTTTACACTCTGATTCTTAACGTTAGATCAAGCAGTGACATCAGAAATTGAATCTAGGCTGCTTCAAATTATTATTTTCTCTCCTTTTCTTAGAATGCAGTTTTCACTACCATACACAAGAGCAAGCGTAGGCAGCACATTATGTATTGTTATCATTGTCTGTTTCCTCATAATTCTGCGAAAATACACACGTATGCAGCAACTGTAACGTTATATTTATGTATACTTTGAAATACACCTGACTAGGGATTTATATCTGTAGATGATATAACGAATTCATCTCTTCTTTGCTCATTGTTTCTGTTATTTTTATTCTTCTTACTTGTTTCCCTTCCACTTTCATTACTTTGGTTGCATTTACGTATACAACTATCAAATTTAAATACATTTTCTTGTAAAGCGCTTTCAGTGTCTGCCAGTAGGACGTTGTCGTCTGCAATTAAATTAGTGTTAATAAATTTGTTCCCCAATCTGACTTTAGAATTCCATTCTTCTAAGACTTTGCAGATATGTATATAAAAGGATTGGTAAGAGACGACATCCTTGTTTTACACCCTAGTTTACAGTTATTAATTCTTCGTTCATACTAATCTCGGAGTTATTGTATAGTGACATAATATCATTCAACAAATTTAGAGGTACATTACAGTCAGTGAGTGTTATCTGTATTCTCATACAACCAGAGGAGAAGAACATGAAGATGTATCAGCTGGCAATGTGGGTAGTTTTACCATATATCAACTTCTTAAAGTTCATTTCAAAGCAAGAGATGTCACTGATGACAAATGCTACTGCATTCCTTTGCTACAGTTTACAGTACTGTATATTTAATTATGAAGTTGTACTAATGTATCCAGTTGTGAAACCTGACGGCTCGCGGGCGTTAGGTAGCCGTGTCCCGCCGCTATTTCACACGCGATCGTCTGCGGTGCGGCGTCAGAGGGGTTCTGGTAGTCGGAAGCTGCCGTTTCTGCTGGGGGGAAGGGGGGGGGGGAGGTGGGAGAGGTGGACCAGCCACCAGCGAACCGTAATGGAGATCGAGACGTGCGTGTTTGTAACTCGGTTAGCGGGGTAACGACGTTACGGCAGAGGAAGCCGCGGCAACTAATGGAAACGCTCGCCGCGCCCCCAGCGACACGGCTGCCCGGCGGCCCGGCGGCCCGGCCTGTGCAAGTTTCCCAGGGCTGGCGGACACGTGGCGCCCGTCAGCGGGACGTAAGGCACTCGCGCATGACCTGAAGGATGCCCAACGTTAATCGCCCTATGTCCGTCATCTGAAAAAGATAAAAGTTTCTCACATGTGTGAATTGTTTACCTTAGAACCCTACACAGTAATAGGGACAGTGTGTTGCATCTACAGGACAGTGTACCTACGAATACATAATGTGGTTTGTCCGGTGCTACAGTCTTGTTACTGATTGTTAGAATCACATCCAGGAATTCGCACTAGGGAGCGCTATAAGAAGTTTCCGCCAGTTTCTTCAGTTTCTGGTGTTGTTAGAAGTGAGTTTTTTTGTGCAGCATTTGTAAATATTTAGCATTCTACACCTGTAGGCGTTCTATAATACAGTAAAAAAAAAAAACATGAAAAAATTAAACACCGCACCATGAAGGACTTAACCCAATAGGAAGGAGATTGGTAGATATGACGCACATGTACAGAAAAACAAATGAGTATGGTTACAGACTAATTTGATCATTTACTCAAGACAAAGAGCTTCATAAATTGAGCAAGTCAGTAGCGTACTGGTCCACCTCTGGCCCTTATGCAAGCACTTATTGAGCTTGGCATTAGTCGATAGGGTTGTTAGACGTCGTACTGAGGTAGATCTTGCGAGATTGTGTCCAACTGGAGTTTTAGATCGTCGGAATCGCAAGATGGGTGGAGGGCGCTGCGCATAATGCTCCAAACATACTCAGTTGGAAACAGATGCGGCGAACTTGCTAGCGGAAGTAGGGTTGGCAAGACAATGACCAGACTGAATTGAGAGCCGGCCGATGTGGCCGAGCGGTTCTAGGCGCTTCAATCTGGAACCGCGCCACCGCTACGGTCGCAGGTCCGAATCCTGCCTCGGGTATGGATGTGTGTGATGTCCTTAGGTTAGTTAGGTTTAAGTAGTTCTATGTTCTAGGGGACTGATGACCCCAGATAGTAAGTCCCATAGTGCTCAGAGCCATTTCAACTGAATTGAGAAATAAGTATTCCCCCGAATTTTAAGACTTACTAGTTCAAAACCCACTCCTGCCCCTTCCCATATCCCCACCCAACGCCCCACCCCAATTTCTCCCTCTCTTTACATCCTAATTACAGCGATGTGAACCACAATATACTACCACAGAATAAATCCTGTACTATATGACTAAGTGTCCTGCCCCTCTACTACTAAAATAAATCGGTACTTTTATACGCACTACTTAAGCTGAAATAAGCGTAATCAACCTTCCCTAATGATACCGATCATGCTAATGTAAACACAGAAGTAAATTACTAGCTCATTTGACACTTTGATCCTGTGGTACTTTGAAATATAAAGATCATGGCCGTATAACCAAATGCAGTTCACTTCAATTACCATTACTTAATATTACTCTATTCCAGGGCTTTCATGTAAACGTCTATCTTAATTAAAGTGTTTCCGAATAAACTGACTGGGTTACATGTTAATTTTTCTTTGGTCATCAGTCAACTGACTGGTTTGATGCGGCTCGCCACGAATTCCTTTCCTATGCTAACCTCTTCATCTCAGAGTAGCACTTGCAACCTACGTCCTCAATTATTTGCTTGACGTATTCCAATCTCTGTCTTCCTCTACAGTTTTTGCCCTCTACATCTCCCTCTAGTACCATGGAAGTCATTCCCTCATGTCTTAGCAGATGTCCTATCATCCTGTCCCTTCTCCTTATCAGTGTTTTCAACATATTCCTTTCCTCCCGATTCTGCGTAGAACCTCCTCATTCCTTACCTGATCAGTCCACCTAATTTTCAACATTCGTCTATAGCACCACATCTCAAATGCTTCGATTCTCTTCTGTTCCGATTTTGCCACAGTCCATGTTTCACTACCATACAATGCTGTACTCCAAACGTACATCCTCAGAAATTTCTTCCTCAAATTAAGGCCGGTATTTGATATTAGTAGACTTCTCTTGGACAGAAATGCCTTTTTTGCCATAGCGAGTCTGCTTTTGATGTCCTCCTTGTTCCGTCCGTCATTGGTTATTTTACTGCTTAGGTAGCAGAATTCCTTAGCTTCACTGATTTCGTGACCATCAATCGTGATGTTAAGTTTCTCGCTGTTCTCATTTCTACTACTTCTCATTACCTTCGTCTTTCTCCGATTTACTCTCAAACCATACTGTGTACTCATTAGACTGTTCATTCCGTTAGGCAGATCATTTAATTCTTCTTCACTTTCACTCAGGATAGCAATGTCATCAGCGAATCGTATCATTGATATCCTTTCACGTTGTATTTTAATTCCACTCCTCAACCTTTCTTTTATTTCCATCATTGCTTCCTCGATTTACAGATTGAAGAGTAGGGGCGAAAGGCTACAGCTTTGCCTTACACCCTCCTTAATACGAGCACTTCGTTCTTGATCGTCCACTCTTATTATTCCCTCTTGGTTGTTGTACATATTGTATATGACCCGTCTCTCCCTATAGCTAACCCCTACTTTTTTCAGAATCTCGAACAGCTTGCACCATTTTATACTATCGAACGCTTTTTCCAGGTCGACAAATCCTATGAAAGTGTCTTGATTTTTCTTTAGCCTTGCTTCCATTATTAGCCGTAACGTCAGAATTGCCTCACTCGTCCCTTTACTTTTCCTAAAGCCAAACTGATCGTCACCTAGCGCATTCACAATTTCTTTTCCATTCTTCTGTATATTATTCCTGTAAGCAGCTTCGATGTATGAGCTGTTAAGCTGATTGTGCGATAATTCTAGCACTTATCAGCTCTTGCCGTCTTCGGAATTGTGTGGATGATGCTTTTCCGAAAGTCAGATGGTATATCGTCAGACTCATATATTCTACACACCAACGTGATTAGTCGTTTTGTTGCCACTTCGCCCAATGATTTTAGAAATTCTGATGGAATGTTAACTATCCCTTCTGCCTTATTTGGCCGTAAGTCCTCCAAAGCTCCTTTAAATTCCGATTCTAATACTGCATCCCCTATCTCTTCTAAATCGACTCTTGTTTCTTCTTCTATCACATCAGACAACTCTTCAATGTATTTTTTCCACCTATCTGCTCTCTCCTCTGCATTTAACAGTGGAATTCCCGTTGCAATCTTAATGTTACCACCGTTGCTTTTAATGTCACCAAAGGTTGTTTTGACTTTCCTGTATGCTGAGTCTGTCCTTCCGACAACCATATCTTTTTCGATGTCTTCAAATTATTCCTGCAGCCATTTCGTCTTAGCTTCCCTGCACTTCCTATTTATTTCATTCCTCAGCGACTTGTATTTCCGTATTCCTGATTTTCCCGCAACATGTTTGTACTTCCTCCTTTCATCAATCAACTGAAGTATATCTTCTGTTACCCATGGTTTCTTCGCAGCTACATTTCTTTGTACCTATGTTTTCCTTCCTAACTTCTGTGATGGTCCTTTTTAGAGATGTCCATTCCTCTTCAACTGTATTGCCTACTGCGCTATTCCTTATTGCTGTATCTATAGCGTTAGAGAACTTCAAACGTATCTCGTCATTCTTTAGTACTTCCGTATCCCACTTCTTTACGTACTGATTCTTCCTGACTAATGTCTTGAACTTCAGCCTACTCTTCATCACTACAATATTGTGATCTGAGTCTATATCTGCTCCTGGGTACGCCTTACAATCCCGTATCTGATTTCGGAATCTCTGTCTGACCATGATGTAATCTAATTGAAATCTTCCCGTATTTCCCGGCCATTTCCAAGTATACCTCTTCCTCTTGTGATTCTTGAACAGGGTATTCGCTATTACTAGCGGAAACTTGTTACAGAACTCACTTAGTCTTTCTCCTCTTTCATTCCTTGCCCCAAGCCCATATTCTCCTGTAACCTTTTCTTATATTCCTTCCCCTACAACTGCATTCAGTCGCCCATGACTATTAGATTTTTTTCCCCCTTTACATACTGCATTACACTTTCAATATCCTCATACACTTTCTCTATCTGTTCATCTTCAGCTTGCGACGTCGGAATGTATACCTGAACTATCGTTGTCGGTGTTGGTCTGCTGTCGATTCTGATTAGAACAACCCGGTCACTGAACTGTTCACAGTAACACACCCTCTGCCCTACCTTCCTATTCATAACGAATCCTACACCTCTTATACAATTTTCTGCTTCTGTTGATATTACCCGGTACTCATCTGACCAGTAATCCTTGCCTTCCTTCCACTTCACTTCACTGACCCCTACTATATCTAGATTGAGCCTTAGCATTTCCCTTTTCAGATTTTCTAGTTTCCCTACCACGTTCAAGCTTCTGACGTTCCACGCCCCGACTCGTAGAACGTTATGCTTTCGTTGATTATTCAATCTTTTTCTAATGGTAAGCTCCCCCTTGCCAGTCCACTCCCGGAGATCCGAATGGGGGACTATTCCGGAATCTTTTGCCAATGGAGAGATCATCATGACACTTCTTCAATTACAGGCCACATGTCCTGTGGATCCACGTTACGTGTCTTTAATGCAGTGGTTTCCACTGCCTTCTGCATCCTCATGTCGTTGATCATTGCTGATTCTTCCGCCTTTAGGGACAATTTCCCTCCCCTAGGACAAGAGAGTGCCCTGAACCTCTATCGGTTCCTCCGCCCTCTTTGACAAGTTCGTTGGCAGAATGAGGCTGACTTCTTATGCCGGAAGTCATCGGCTGACATGTTAATACAAGACTAGAAATAAGACAACAGATTATTTCAAACTGTACTTGCAGTCATTACCACCTTTGTAACTGATGTGAACTTGCATTCTCATACCTAAATTGTTCGTTCTGATTGGTTTATTAAACTCATAATCGGCGGGAAACGACGATCTCATTATTTTCAGTTCATCCGATTTCAAGTATGATGTACACTTTTCAATAAATCGTAAATTTATATCATTTGCATCATAATAGCTCAGATAGTGAATCGCGAAATAATATAAAAACATTATACAAGTTAAACAACGAATATTCTTTGGAAAGGTGTCTCTATTTATATATAAAGTTTCTATGTTCTGTGAAAAATTTACAAATATATGAAGTGCTATTTAAACTTCGTATCTACAGTCTATATTAAAGTGTATAGTCAACAAAGTGTGCATTTAACATTCTTTGGAACGGTTTCTTTTTGTTTTGTTTTTTGTTATACATTTTACATCTAGATAATTTATTCTGTTATTGACTTCCTATTTCCTTAGAAAGAGGGACAGATGAGAGTTGCTGATGATGGGCAGTACACTATTTAACATAAACATTAATGGAACTTCAGACAGAGTAGAAAAGATCTTACTGAAGTGAAATTTATTGGCAAGGAAGTACAGCATTTGACATACTGATTGTAATGAATGAGTGAACAAATTTACCTAAATGTCTGGAAATACTGTGTTATCCAGAATACTTTTTCAGCATGGCGCCTTCCACGTCTCGGTCAGCTCTTGTTCGCATTGAAGGCACTTTGAACAGTGGACGTTACATTTCAGGTGTGTTACGAACCGTTGCTCAACCCTTCATTCGATCCCTGCGAAACCCTACAATTCAGCGGGATAACTGAAACGTCCCCTTTGAACAATTTATACATGACTGTGCTTAAACTGACAAACAATATTTTTAGCGCAACGCAATCTGAGTTTCAAAAATCCCTCCAAAAGAATGGCCCTGACTAACATTAACCTATACCTTTCACAAATCACTTACCTCACAAAAATCTTGGTTACTCTAACTACTGCAATACAGCGAGCGCCACTGCTGCCAGCTAAATAAAAGTTTCAAACTTAATAGTCATAATATATATAGCAGTTCATGACAAATTACAAAACTCCGCCATCTCTCCCCACATCCACCACTGCAGGCGGCTCACCTCCAACTGCGCAACGCTACGCGCTGTTCACATCCAGCTGCCACTGCCCAACACTACAATGGCAGACAACAATGCAAACCAGCCACAGACTGCACACAGCACAGCCAGTGATTCTCACACAGAGCGCTACGTGGCGTTACCAATAAGAAAACATAAACAGCCTACTTACATAACGAACGACCGCATGTTGAAGGTCCTGTACGGGCCTTTCTGGATACAGAAAATGTTCGACTCCTGACCTGGCAAGCACATTTTCCAGACCTCTCACCAATTAAGAAGTCTGTTCAATGGTGACCGAGCAACTGGCTCGTCACAATACGCCAGTCACTACTCTTGATGAACTGTGGTATCGTGTTGAAGCTGCATGGGCAACTGTACCTGTACACGCCATCCACTGGAAGTGACTTGTGATTACATTTTCACGCAAATTGGGTGCATAGACCCTGAGAAATCAGTAACCAGAACAACCACCTCTGGTCGTAATAACGGCCTTGATACGCCTAGGCATTGAGTCCAACAGAGCTTGGATGGCGTGTACAGGTACAGCTGCCAATGCAGCTTCAACACTATGCCACAGTTCATCAAGAGTAGGGACTGGCGTATTGTGACGAGCCAGTTGCACGGCCACCATTGACAGACGTTTTCAGTTTGTGAGAGATCTGGAGAATGTGCTGGCCAGGGCAGCAGTTGAACATTTTCTGTGTCCAGAAAGGCCCGTACAGGACCTGCAACATGCGGTCGTGCATTATCCCGCTGAATGTAGGGGATCCACTGTTCAAAGTGCCGTCAACGCGAACAAGAGGTGGCCGAGACGTGTAACCAATGGCACCCCACGCAATGACGTCGGGTGATACGCCAGTATGGCGATGACAAATGCACGCTTCCAATGTGCGTTCACCGTGATGTCGCCAAACACGGATGCGACCATCATGATGCTGTAAACAGAACCTGGATTCATCGGAAAAAAATGACGTTTTGCCATTCGTGCACCCAGGTTCGTCGTTGAGTACACCATCGCAGGCGCTCCTGTCTGTGATGCAGCCTCAAAGGTAACCGCAGACATGGTCTCCAAGCTGATACTCCTTGCTGCTGCAATCGTAGTCGAACTGTTCGTGCAGATGGTTGTTGTCTTGCAAACGTCCCCATCTGTTGACTCACGGATCGAGACGTGGCTGCACGATCCTTTGCAGCCATGCGGATAAGATGCCTGTCATCTCGACTGCTAGTGATACGACGCCGTTGGGACCCAGCTTGGCATTCCGTATTTCCCTCCTGAACCCACCGATTCCATATTCTGCTAACAGTCATTTGAATCTCGACCAATGCGAGCAGCAATGTCGCGATACGCTGAACCGCAACCGCGATAAGCTACAATCCGACCTTTATCAAAGTCAGAAACGTGATGGTACGTATTTCTCCTCCTTACACGAGGCATCACAACAACGTTTCACCCAGCAACGCCTGTGAACTGCTGTTTGTGTATGAGAAATCGGTTGGAAACTTTCCTCATGTCAGCACGTTGTATGTGTCCCCACCGGCGCCAAACTTGTGTGAATGCTCTGAAAAGCTAATCATTTGCATATCACAGCATCTTCTTCCTGTCGGTAAAATTTCGCGCCTGTAGCACGTCATCTTTGTGGTGTAGCAATTTTAATGGCCATTAGTGTATTAAGCCAAACATGGTTTAAATGGACTGTGTATGCATCATAAAACAACTTATATCATTAGAAACCCAAATTTTGTGTAACGTAACAATGCAGAACTTAATTTTACTTATTAGGGGAGGATATGCATCACGAAAGAAATACAAGGCCAATTGGAATCGGTTAAATATGCATAAGTAACAGTTTACTGAGCAGAGCGTTATGTCATCCTCTGGCGACGTCTTAATCCTTCTGCAGGAAGACGTTTACTTTGCTGGTCATATGCAGGGTCTCGGCCAGGTCAGCACCAGCCTGCTTCAGCAAGTGTAAACCGCAGCACTTGGCTTAGCCGAGAGAATTATCATGAACGCTAAACAAGCATTAACAGAAAATTTCAGAAAAGTGTCAAATGGGTCTGAGCACTATGGGACTTAACATCTGAGGTCATCAGTCCCCTACATTTAGCACTACTTAAACCTAACTAACCTAAGGACATCACGCACATCCATGCCCGAGACAAGATTGGAACCTGCGACCGTAGCAGCAGCGCGGTTCCGGAATGAAGTGCCTAGATCCACTCGGCCACAACGGCCGGCACAGAAAATTTATTTTGCTCATTATCCACACTGAATTGCTCCTTTCTTTTTTAAATGTAGATCTCCATTTCATCTAAAACATCGGTTCGCTCGAATTTTTCTATTTTCTTCATTATTCCCGTTGTCACAACACTTTAGGATATTTTATGAACTCTGGGTCTTCTATATTATCTCCCGTTTGATGTAGGTTATAGGTCGTTCACCTTTTAAGATTATGTGTTGTTCTAAACGCAGTTTCAATTCCTTTCATTCGTAGTATACGTTCAAGCTTTTCTGATGGCATGCCAATCAAAGCAAAAGTATGTTTAGCACTTGGTTTTAGCCACCTTTTTTGTGCCTATTAAGCGTTAATGCAGCTAGGCGGCTTCTGTATTTGGTCCAAATTTTGATCAAGACTTCGTCATTTTCCAAATACTTAACCACGAAACTAAACTGGCGACGTCAGATGCTTGTGAATGTTCCTTGAGGCAGCGAGACATTTTTAGATCGAAGGAATACCCGACTGCATGCATGTTAATTTGCAGTCTTACTTCTTCACTCCCTCTGTGCCTACAAGTGAGTCCCAAAATTTGCACTTTCTTTCAAAAATATGTTCTCATGTGTAAATGGCACCGAAGTGCTTCAGCGAGTGGAAGCGGAACTTTAAGCGTAGATATCGCGGCTGACTCGAAATCAATGGTGTCGTTTTTTAGAATCAGATTTTGGTCTACTATCAATCATACTGAGGGAAAGTCTGATATATAATTCACTAGCTGGGCTACCCGGCTTTGATCAGAAAGTTGGTATTGGTGGTGGTTAGTTCCTATCTGACCAGACTGCTGAGGACATCGGTCCCTAGATTTACAGACTACTTGATCTAACTTAATCTAACTACGCTAAGGGCAACACACACCCACGTGCCTGAGGGAAGACTCGATCCTCCGTGGGAGGGAGCCACGCGAACCGTGGCAAGGCACCCCAGACCGAGTGACTACCCCACGCCGCTCAGGAACTTGTATGAGATTGTGTGTTAGTTCGAATGATAGTACTAATTTTAAAGTAAAAGAGGTAAAGTTATTATTCTCAAAACATACTCAATATACTTGCAGAGATTTACGGTCTTCGTTTGATGGTAGTAGCAATGATCCTATGTTGTAATAGATTTGGTCTTGGATAGAAAAACAAAATCTATTTCCATCTCTGTTAGTGTTGATCGAAGTGACAGCGAAGAAAGACATCTGGAAACAGGCTTCGTAACCTTTTATATTTTGAAGAATGTGTACCGGTTGTGGTATTTCCCCGGTCACGCAATGAAAACATTGCTACGGAAGTGTTTCTACTGGTGATAACCAAAATTTTCCATTCACAAAACAAGATCCAGATTTTTCTATACTGAATTTTTTGCGTCAAAATTGGCAGATATAAATTTTTCCGATTATGACGTGTTTGTGTTATATTTTTTCGTCGGATGGTAGTGGAATACTTCATTTGTTAGGTTGTCCTTTTTCATATCCTCGTCTGCGCTTCTCGTAGGATAATATTTTCGTGGCTGGCTTGAGTTCGCAGTCTTTTATTGTAAGACTGTGTGCCAATACTTGATTCTTCAGTCCTCTCATTTTGCTATTCTTCGTTTTCTCTGCACCTCACGGTGCTCACTCCCGTCCGTTAGAAACTTAAACGGGCTTGATGCTCTTCGTTTGTTTTGTTTTTCGCTGTTCCTCTAATTTTTGCCGTTTTGCTTCAGTAATGGCAAGATCTCCTCATCTTACGCGTTTGGCATTGTCTGAAATATAAATTAAATCAAGTTTTTACTAACAAATACGTTAGGTAAACTTTTCACAGATTTCGCATTCTGTTTTCGATTTATATTCAGTCACTTATCACTTTGACTATTGAAATTTCAGTATCTGTTTTTGTTCACTTATTCCTCGGTTCCACCCTTCGTCACTGATAAAAAAACTGACTTTCGGACAAGGACGGGTCTTGCTTTATGTACCCTTACCAATGGGTAGCCCCATTTTTAGGAAATACCAAAACGTGCCAAAAAGCCCTCGAATGTTCCACAAAGTTCCAGAACATTGCACAACATTCTAGAGTGTCCTGGAATACTCCAGTATGATTTGGGATGCTCCAATATGTTCCCTTACATTCTAGAATCTTCCCAAATGTTTGATACTACTCCCGAATACTCCAGAACTTCCCGTATCATTGTGGCACATACCGGAACATTCTGTAATGTTGTAGAATGCTATAGAGCACTCTCTAACGTTCCGGAATGTTGTTGAATGTTCTCGAATACTCTCGAATGCTCTGGGATGTTCTCGAATACTCTCTTGAATGTTCTGGAAAGTTGTAGAAATTTCGATAAGAAGAAGCTTTCCACCCCTTACAACATCGGCAGCCGGTCCTTCAGACAAAAACGGGAACCTTCTACTTGGATGGGGGATAGAGAGGTACCACACCACGTATCTACTTTGATTGTACCGAGACTCGTTGCTGAGCTTTAGAGGCACCCACTTTGTTATTTTTCCGGTAAGAATGCAAAGACCACCTGACATATGTTTGTTTCATCCACTGAACTTCAGGGACGGCATGAATATTAGCTATTTGAGAAAACAGCTTTCTACAGCAATTAAAGGCCCCACCCACAGAAGTGTTCTTTACTCTTTAGACTTCCTTTCATGCTTATTCACTAACAACTATGATCCTGTCTCCAGTACTCAAAACAAAGTCGGTAATATCACTCACAGTTAATCCCCCTGCTTGTAAGTTCTTCTTCATACCGAGACTCTCGTTTCTCTGGGTTCGGTGTTACTAGACCCGGTGGTTGTATAACATACTCTACATTGTTGCTGTTTTGTCATATCAGCAACATTCACACCGTTGACTGTGCAGGTTAGTTAACTCTTCAGGACACATCACCTTATTGTTGATTTCCTGCCATCGTCGATTAGAACCGTCAAACTGAAGTCGCTCCTCCAACATGTGTTAGAATACCACGTGACGTTACCTGACTAATGTCAAGCTACAACGCCGCTTCAAAGAAGGCTGACTTTTCTCCCAACAGACAGTCTTCTGTTGGGGAATAAGGTGGGGAGTTTTCCCAGGATTGACCTGGTCGGTATGACGAGAAGGTTTTTAACTAGATTAAAGTTTAGTGTAATTTCTAAATCAGTCTATGCCAATACAGGAATGGTTCCTTCATCAATCGCATAGCCCCTTTCTTTTATTACGTGTGTTAATCCTAGGCAGCGCTTTCTTTCAAGTGTGTGTACGCCTTGCGGACGTGACATTAGAATGCAAACATCACTCTCGTTCCCTTTCTTTTTAGTTTCGCATTCCAATTGTGTGCGAATATGCATTTTAAGCTGGACATATATCGATGTTGCATGAACGTTCACCAGACATTAAAGATGGCCAAGTGTTATGTTCATAGTATTCCACCTAATACTACGTTCAGCACCGTAGACTGCACTACACAGGCGTTAGCGCTCCCCTCGTTAGCAGCGAAGACAAGGGTTTATTGGTTTGACGGACGGCTTGAAAGTTTGCGGTCGCCACAGTGCTGTCGTCCGCCCACGGTCGACTGCCCGCGGTCGACCCGGTCGGCTGCGAAATTCGACCTGTCGATACCGGACGGCCGTCACGAATAATAGAGACAGTCGACCGATGCCCTCTTTCCTCTGATGCCGTCATGCCAGTTAGATGTCACCAGATAAGCTGCGTCAACACGCCATCGTCCAGTCGTAAAATGTCTCTGCCTCTGAAGCAAATTTTGCATCCGCTCTTTGTTTATCTTTTACTGATTATCGAATCAGTTATGCGCCGCAAGAGGCTACTGACACAGTGCGATAGGACACCTTGGTGAAAAGGAGTAGGATACATAATAGCTCTGGTCACTATTTTAGACGTAGATTTATTTACGTATCTCGTTTTTATGTTCCCAATAAGAAGTCATACTACAAGTGGAGTCACTGGGTACTGAACGTTCTGAACATTAGTCAACAAAAGCAGAAAATATGAGTGCATGTGCTGTGATGGATAAAATACTAAAATGAAAAGTACTTTAAAGACCTTAACTACCAAAAACTATTCGCTCGCAGAAGCAATGGGACAGGTAAACGCTACGAGCGAAAAAAGGAGGTTTGAAGTTACGCTCGAGAAGCTTTCAAGCTATTACCTTATTCATAAGAAATTATTGTTGCTCATTATTTTGCCAAAGTGGATTACTTGAAAACCTTGATTAGACATCCTTTCTTACTGTACGGACATATTATGTATCGCCACACAGGTTACATTCAGTAGTAATGTGAACAATACCTTGTCGTAACAAAAGATATTGTGTTCCAGAAGGGATAGACGTTGACGTGCCACTCCTCAAAGCTTAGGTGTATTGCGCTACTGTTGATAGCATCGTTGTAAAAATAAAAAAGGCGCCTGCTTTTAGCTGAGTTGCAGTGTTATTATTTCAATCTAAATATTCCTAAACCTTCACATGTTTCTTAACAACTTTTCCTTCGTGGGGACTACATTCATATGGAACATTATGAAATGAATTTCCATTTAATTGTAAATTACCGTTATTTTATTCCACACAATCATTATTTCGGCTTTTAGCCATTCTCATGAGAATGTTGGGATTGTACGAAATATCTGACCCATCTACCTGATACCATCGTCGAAAAAACATTAGAAAATTATGTGTCTTCTTGATGCTGACATGTCTAATAGACCAGTGTAACATTTCAAAATGTGCTTGAGAATGGTTGGAAGACCGAAATCATGACTGTGTTTAATAAATGAACAGTAATTTCCAGTTGAGTAACGGAAATGTCTTGAAATTGTAAAACTCGACTTGGAAATGTAAGTACCGGCAGCTTGTTTTTTCAATCACGCATGTTCAGTCCATTTTACCACTTCCGATTAGTTTTGAAGTCGAGAGCAAACACAGACTGTTATCATTCGCCAGTACATTATTGTTCTTCTTGCATTTTATTATTGTTCCTACATACCTGCAACTATTTATACAGTATACACTACTACATCCAACTCAGAACCCCATCCCACCATCATAACTATTTATACTGTTAATAAAAACTACACCTAGAACACATTCGATCTCTAACGACTTATAACATCATTTCTTGTCTTCCATATTCCACAGTGCACTCCATCGCTCCCTGGACCGTAGAATATCCTGCCACTTACTTGGACGCTGGGAAGGCTATTGCGGTTTCGTCTGTCTATGCTGTTGTCATCGATCCCGGGTTCGATCCCCGCCACTGCCTAAATTTTGATAAATAATCAGCATTGGCGGCCGAAGACTTCCGGCATAAGAAGTCAGCCTCATTCTGCCAACGGCCTTGTCAAAGAGGGCGGAGGAGCGGATAGAGGTTAAGGGCACTCTCTTCTCCTACAGGTGGGAAATTGCCCCTAAAGGCGGTAGAATCAGCAACGATCAACGACATGAGGATGCAGAAGGCAATGGAAACCACTGCATTAAAGACACGTAACGTGTGTCCACAGGACATGTGGCCTGTAATTGAAGAAGTGTCATGAAGATCTCTCCATTGGCAAAAGATTCCGGAATAGTCCCCCATTCGGATCTCCTGGAGGGGACTACCAAGGGGGAGGTTACCATGAGAAAAAGATTGAATAATCAACGAAAGGATAACGTTCTACGAGTCGGGGCGTGGAATGTCAGAAGCTTGAACGTGGTAGGGAAAATAGAAAGTCTGAAAATGGAAATGCAAAGGCTCAATCTAGATATAGTAGGGGTCAGTGAAGTGAAGTGGAAGGAAGACAAGGATTTCTGGTCAGATGAGTATCGGGTAATATCAACAGCAGCAGAAAATTGTATAACAGGTGTAGGATTCGTTATGAATAGGAAGGTAGGGCAGAGGGTGTGTTAACGTGAACAGTTCACTGACCGGGTTGTTCTAATCAGATTCGACAGCAGACCAACACCGACAACGATTGTTAAGGTATACATGCTGACGTCGCTAGCTGAAGATGAACAGATAGAGGAAGTGTATGAGGATATTGAAAGGGTAATGCAGTATGTAAAAGGCGACGAAAATCCAATAGTCATGGGCGACTGCAATGCAGTTTTAGGGGAAGGAGTAGAAGAAAAGGTTACAGGAGAACAAGGGCTTGGAACAAGGAATAAAAGAGGAGAAAGAATAATTGAGTTCTGTAATAGCGAATACCCTGTTCAAGAATCACAAGAGGAGGAGGTATACTTGGAAAAGGCCGGGAGATACGGGAAGATTTAAATTAGATTACATCATGGTCAGACAGAGATTCCGAAATCAGATACTGGATTGTAAGGCGTACCCAGGAGCAGATATAGACTCAGATCACAATATAGTAGTGATGAAGAGCAGGCTGAAGTTCAAGACATTAGTCAGGAAGAATCAGTACGCAAAGAAGTGGGATACGGAAATACTAAGGAATGACAAGATACGTTTGAAGTTCTCTAACGCTATAGATACAGCAATAAGGAATAGCGCAGTAGGCAATACAGTTGAAGAGGAATGGACATCTCTATAAAGGGCCACCACAGAAGTTAGGACGGAAAACATAGGTACAAAGAAGGTAGCTTCGAAGAAACCATGGGTAACAGAAGAAATACTTCAGTTGATTGATGAAAGGAGGAAGTACAAACATGTTCCGGGAAAATCAGGAATACAGAAATACAGGTCGCTGAGGAATGAAATAAATAGGAAGTGCAGGGAAGCTAAGACGAAATGGCTGCAGGTAAAATGTGAAGACACCGAAAAAGATATTATTGTCGGAAGGACAGACTCAGCATACAGGTAAGTCAAAACAACCTTTGGTGACATTAAAAGCGACGGTGGTAACATTAAGAGTGCAACGGGAATTCCACTGTTAAATGCAGAGGAGAGAGCAGATAGGTGGAAAGAATACATTGAAAGCCTCTATGAGAGTGAAGATTTGTCTGATGTGATAGAAAAAGAAAGAGGAGTCCATTTAGAAGTGATAGGGGATCCAGTATTAGAATCGGAATTTAAAAGAGCTTTGGAGGACTTACGGTCAAATAAGGCAGAAGGGATAGTTAACATTCCATCAGAATTTCTAAAATCATTGGGGGAAGTGGCAACAAAACAACTATTCACGTTGGTGTGTAGAATATATGAGTCAGGCGACATTCCATCTGACTTTCGGAAAAGCATCATCCGCACAATTCCGAAGACGACAAGAGTTGACAAGTGCGAGAATTATCGCACAATCAGCTTAACAGCTCATGCATCGAAGCTGCTTACAAGAATAATATACAGAAGAATGAAAAAGAAAATTGAAAATGCGCTAGGTGACGATCAGTTTGGCTTTAGGAAAAGTAAAGGGACGAGTGAGGCAATTCTGACGTTACGGCTAATAATGGAAGCAAGGCTAAAGAAAAATCAAGACACTTTCATAGGATTTGTCGGCCTGGAAAAAGGGTTCGACAATATAAAATGGTGTAAGCACTTCGAGATTCTGAAAAAAGTAGGGGTAAGCTATAGGGAGAGACGGGTCATATACAATATATTCAACAACCAAGAGGGAATAATAAGAGTGGACGATCAAGAACGAAGTGCTCCTATTAAGAATGGTGTAAGACAAGGCTGTAGCCTTTCGCCCCTACTCTTCAATCTGTAAATCGAGGAAGCAATGATGGAAATAAAAGAAAGGTTGAGGAGTGGAATTAAAATACAACGTGAAAGGATATCAATGATACGATTCGCTGATGACATTGCTATCCTGAGTGAAAGTGAAGAAGAATTAAATGATCTGCCTAACGGAATGAACAGTCTAATGAGTACACAGTATGGTTTGAGAGTAAATCGGAGAAAGACGAAGGTAATGAGAAGTAGTAGAAATGAGAACAGCGAGAAACTTAACATCACGATTGATGGTCACGAAATCAGTGAAGCTAAGGAATTCTGCTACCTAAGCAGTAAAATAACCAATGACGGACGGAACAAGGAGGACATCAAAAGCAGACTCGCTATGGCAAAAAAGGCATTTCTGTCCAAGAGAAGTCTACTAATATCAAATACCGGCCTTAATTTGAGGAAGAAATTTCTGAGGATGTACGTTTGGAGTACAGCATTGTATGGTAGTGAAACATGGACTGTGGCAAAATCGGAACAGAAGAGAATCGAAGCATTTGAGATGTGGTGCTATAGACGAATGTTGAAAATTAGGTGGACTGATCAGGTAAGGAATGAGGAGGTTCTACGCAGAATCGGAGAGGAAAGGAATGTGTGGAAATCACTGATAAAGAGAAGGGACAGGATGATAGGACATCTGCTAAGACATGAGGGAATGACTTCCATGGTACTAGAGGGAGCTGTAGAGGGCAAAAACTGTAGAGGAAGACAGAGATTGGAATACGTCAAGCAAATAATTGAGGACGTAGGTTGCAAGTGCTACTGTGAGATGAAGTGGTTAGCACAGGAAAGGAATTCGTGGTGGGCCGTATCAAACCAGTCAGTGGACTGATGACCAAAAAAAAAAAAAAAAAAAATATGCTGTTGTCTGTCGTCTCTCTGGTTGCGAGGGACAGCCCCTCTGTGCTGATGGAGCTTCGTTGTTGCCGATGAGGAGTACCCTACATGCTGGACCATGGTACCCTTTTTATAGCTCCTTGGTGGCGAGTTACAGCCCACGGCTCCGTATCCACTCTCTGTGACCAGCCTAAATAGTATTTATAATGAGGACAGTGCAATATTCGTAAATCGTAAGTCATAATAACTTTTAAAAATAGATTCATATTTAATATTTAAGCAAGGGGGTAGGCACCTGATTTATAATGGTATGCTGTCACAGAGAGCTGAACAAATTAGAAATGTTAGGGCTATGTTTGTTTGTGGACAGTCGCCTGTACAAAATCGGTTGCAGGCCAATGTTTGGTTCTAATGTGAGCTTAGTAAGTCTTTTATTTACTCTAAGGTCTCAACACATACAATACTGAAACAGAGGAAAGCATTCCAACGAAATGAATATAAACTCTCTTGATGGTGACTAAGAAATTCCTCGAAAACAAAGTCACCTCAAATACTGACACACAAAGCTCTCCAGAAGCTTACTCAAACTATCCGATCAACACTTTTTTTTTTGGGGGGGGGGGGGGGGGTGCCTCGTATACGCAGATGACTCCTTGGGGAATGAGATAAGCGTTCCTGGTCTCTCCAGCTTACAAATGCAAAGTAAATGAATCCGAGACCCATGAACTAATATAATTAATGAGGTAACTCAATGTACGAAGCAAATTCTGCATTTTGTAAGATGATCAACATTGCAACACATACTCAAAACTCAGTAGACGTGCGCCCAAGTAGGTGTCAGGATTATGAGTCCTTTTCCCTCTGCGGCATAACCGCAAGTCTCTTTCCCTCTATGGCAGGAAGACAACTGCTCAAATTTTCCTCTATCGAACACCAACAGTCAAATCGTTGAGAAATTCTACGTGGAGGAGAGGACACCAAGCCACTGACACTTGTGAACAACACGAATATCAAAATACGTGAATACAGGAATACCTGTAGAACTTTATCATCCTTGGCGTACAGAACGCATCTTAACATGCAAGAGACTAGTATCGGCTGCTAGCCATCTTCCACTGACTGGTCGAGCCTTTTGCGCCCAGGCACAGTGGAGGGCAAGACTCAATTAATGTAATAACAGAATTTGGAGTAAAAGGCAATGAATTTTCTCATGGAGGCTGAGTAGTGCTGTGGCGCCCTATTCTGAGATAGGAATACAGGCATAGACGCATGCGTCTATCAGAATTATACTCTATAGGCGTGTAGTGGCTTAGCGGCAGTTGCCTTCAAAGGAGAAAGTTTCATCCACTGCCAAAGCGTTCAGCAGGGGCTAACTCCAACCACTTCCACGAACTTTTGTGACCGGCATTTCCCTTCTCTAGAGCCTCTGTGACTAACCGCCTGTGGCGAAACCAGATTACAGAACGAGCACAGAGGAAACCTCGTTTCTAAACGAGATAATTTTCAGCCACTGCCTAAATCAAGCCTTGGACTTTCCTCAAAAATAGCCAAGGAATTAGGATAAAAATAATGAAATGTCGCGCAGCGATCATGTCACGGGCTTTGTTGTAAACAGTTTATGAAAATAAGCGAATGGTAATCCACTACTAGCGTGAAAAAGAAAGGCTCAAAACAAGTGTACTTCTAGCAATATGGCAGTAGATAGACATAAATTGTGTCAACTTCAATAAAGGTCGCGTTTTACTGTGACAGCGTTTTATTCATAAAACTCAGTAGTGCAGTCTGGGCCGTTTGACTGTTGTTAACTGAATGCTGCGAAAAATTTATGCTTCAAAAATTTTATAATAGTAGTACCGCCCTTCCTGCGAACACCACATCTGAAAAATTAATCAACCATTAAAACAGCGACAGTTAGCCTAGAGCTAACGAAATTAATTGGGGAAAGGATTCGAAGAAATTTCAGGACCAGAAGTGAATGACGTTAGGAGAGACATCACATAGTCATTATGACGTTTTATGTTGTAATGTACGATGAAGAAGACCCGTTGGAATGGACTGGTGAGTCGCAGTTAACGTTGCTTTACGTAGTGGACTGTGTGCGGTAATTTCGAGAAACACGTGAGGCAGTGATTCCCCCTAGCAATCAGGCACCATTCAGAGTAGTTGGTGTACATATTTGCTTGTGGGAAATGTTACTAAGAACAGGAACTATATACCGTTTTCATCATATACTACATGAAGTTTGTTGATTGCAGCAAACCACATGCAGTCTACATCTTCACCAAGACAAGCTCCGCCCTATCCGGCACAAATAGATTTCAGAATGATTTGTGCCTGTGTGACCCTTGTGACCTCATGTCCATACAACACATGTAAAGCGCGTGTGATATGGCATGTTTCTAAATGGGTTCGCCTTGGAACCAGCTTGGTTCAATCACCGTGAGCTGTTGAGTGATTATAGCTCAAGATGACAGCTAACGGTTTTGATGTCTCGTTACAGCGGGTCGCCACTATCACCATAAAGTAAGTATGTGCAACATTCTACTATGTAAGTATACAACTACCATACTAAACGACCAAAGACTACTACGCTGCTCAGCACTGCAGCTTCCGTCCTGAAATCTACTTGTTATTGTTGATTGCTTAAGTTTGTCTGGCATACAGAACTGGGGCAGGAATGGATTAATTCGGAACGAGAAGTTGCAGGTGCGTTCTGCAGAAATAAGATAATAGGCATCGTATAGTATAATTTGCCATAGCGAATTCAAGCAATTTTCTTTCGAAATAACTTACTTAAGTAGATTACAAGATAATGACCTCACTTAATGCTGCACAGATAACCGAAGAAAGTGAAATATAATTTTAGGATAATCGATTTTCCAATGCCAAAAAGAATGAGAACTGAAAGGCCAGTATTAATGCCTATGCATGCTCTCCGCACATAAACCTAATAGTCAATGGGGAACTGGAGTGCAGCTTTAGGGGAAGGAGTAGAAGAAACGTTTACGGGAGAATATGAGCTTGGGACAAGGAATGAGAGAGGAGAAAGACTAATTAAGTTTCAGCTAGTAACAGCGAATACTCTGTTCAACAATCACAAGAGGAGGAGGAATACTAGGAATAGGCCGGGTATGTTCAGTTAGACTGCATCGTGGTCAGGCAAATATTCCGACATCAGATACTGCATTGTAAGCCGTACCAAGAAGCAGATATAGACTCATGTTATGAAGAAAAATGATCGTATGGCGACAGTGGCCAGGAGTTCCCAGGCGGGAAGCTCGGCCGTCTTATTGAGTGTGACGCCACTTTGGGCGACTTGTGCGCCGACAGTGGGAATGAAATGATGATGAGAACAGCACAACACCCAGACCCTGAGGGAAGAAAATCTCCCACCCCAGCCGGAAATCGAACCTGGCCCCCAGTGCGTGGCCCACCAACGCGCTGACCGTTCAGCTATTGGGGTGGACACTCAGGTAGCAATACAGTAGTGATAAAGAGTGGGTTGAAGTTTAATGATTAGTCAGGAGAAATCAATACGAAAAGAGGTGGGATACGGAAGCCCTAAGGAATGAGGAGATACGCTTCAAGTTCTTTGAGGTTGTACATACAGCAGTGCAGCTGAAGAGGAATGGACATCTCTATAAAGGGCAATGACAGAAGCTGGAAAGGAAAACATACGCACAAAGAAGACAACTGCAAAGAAACCATGGCCAACAAAAGAAAAACTGCAGTTGATCGATAAAAGAAAGAAGCACAAAAATACTAACGGAAATTCAGGTATACTGAAATTCAAGTGGCAGACGAATGAAATAAGGGAAGCTAAGACGAAATGGCTCCATGAAAATGTGAAGAAATCTAACGATAAATGATTGTTGGAAGGACTGACTGAGCATAGAGGAAAGTCAAAACAACATTATATGAAATTAATAGCAAGTATACACCGGGAAATCCACTGTCAAATGCAGAAAGGAGAACGAATAGGTGAAAACAGTACAAATTGAAGATGTCAATGAGGGAGAAGATTTGTCTGTTGTAATAGAAGAAGAAACAAGAGTCGATTTAGAAGAGGTAGGGAATCCAATATTGCGATCAAAACTTAAAAGTTATTTGGAGCACTTATGATCCAATAAGGGAGAAGGATAGATAACATTCGAACAGAATTTTTAAAATCGTTGTGGAAGTAGCAACAAAACGACTACTTACGTTGGTGTAAGAATGGATCAATCTGACGACATACCATCAGACTTTTGGAAAAAATACCACTCGGCTTAACAGCTCATGCTTCCAAATTACTGACAAGAATAATATACAGAAGAATGGAAAAGAAAATTGAGGATGTGTTAGATGACATTCAGTTTGGCTTTAGGAAATGTAAAGGTACCAGAGAGGCAATCCCGACCTTGCGGTTGATAGTGGACGAAACACTAAAGAAAAATCAAAACACGTTCATAGGATTGGTTGAGCTGTGAAAAACTTTCGACAATGTAAAATGGTGCGAGATGTTCGAAATTCCGCGAGTAGTACGGGTAAGCTATAGGAAGAGACGTATAACATACAATACCTACAAGAGTCAAGAAGGAATAACAAGAGCGGACGACCAAGAAAGAAGTGCTCGGTTTAAAAACGGTGTAATATAGGGCTGTAGCTTTTCGCTGCTACTGCTCAATCTGTACATCGAAGAATAAATGATGGAAATAAAACAAAGTTTCAGGAGTGGAATTACAAATTAAAGCGAAAAGATATCAATGATGCGATTCGCTGATGACATTGCTATCCTGAGTGAATGTGAAGAAGCTTTACAAGATGTGCTGAATGGAATGAACATTCTAATGACACTGAATGTAAATTTAGAGTTAATCAGAATAGACAACAATAATGACAAGCAGCAAAAAGGAGAACAACGAGAAACTTAACATCAGGATAAATGGTCACGATGTAGATGACGTTAAGTAATTCTATTACCTAGGTAGCAAAGTAACTAACGACGAACGGAGCAAGGCGACATCAAAAGCAGACTAGCACTGGCAAGAAAGGAAATTCCTGGGCAATGCAAGTCTACTAGCATCAAACAAAAGTCTCTATTTGAGGAAGCAATTTCTGAGAACCTAGGTTTGCAGTACGTTTCTAGCACAGCATTGCATCGTTGTGAAACTTAGGCTGTTGGGAAACCGGAGCAGAAGGGAATCGAAGCACATGAGATTTGGTGCTACAGACCAATGTTGAAAATTAGGTGGACTGAGAGGGTAAGTAATGAAGAGTTTCTCCGCAGAACTGGAGAGAAAAGGAATACGTGGGAAACACTGACATGGAGAAGGGACATGTTGAGACATTAGAGAATGACTTCCGTGCCATAAGAGGGAGATGTAGAGGGAAAAAGCTGTAGAGGACGACAGAGATAGGAATACATCCAGCAAATAATTGAGGACGTAGGTTGCAAGTGCCACTCTGAAATGAAGAGGTTGACACAAGAGAGGAATTCGTGGCGGGTCGCTTCAAACCAGTCAGAAGACTGATGACTGCTGCTCTCTGCAAACCTAAGGTGGAGGTCTAATGGATGCAAGAGAAGAGGACTGATATAATCTAGAACGGTAGCTTCCAACTGTTTAAGGATGCATATAATACAGACGTTTCTTGTAAATCTATCGACGGATACTGCTGGGCGCCAGTTAGATTGTCATGTACTGATCAAACTGGCCGATTGACAGTCTGTTTCTGAATTAAAGTGGCAGGTATTTGACAAAAAAAGTCCGTCCTTTCTTGGCATCGTGTTTATTCCACAGACAGATAGTTGGTTATGTTATTCATGAAATTTCATGATTAAAATGAGTCATGTTCAAGTGAGGATTTCTAACTACGGGAGCCATTCAATCCCCGCTAAAGAAGAAGCTTTCGGGATTTGGCGTTAGAAAATGAAATCTTTTGCCCAACTTGTATCAAGTTGACAAAAACTTAAATATGTTGAAATCAGAATAGAAGTTTATTGATTTGCGCCATACGTGACAAACATGTTATTCTTAGCGTGAGTATCTTAGGAAATAATGTAGCAATTAAACCATCAGGGTGCCTCATTTTGATTCTTCGCTCTCAATAGAAATTATAGTGTCATTTTAGACTCTTATTGTCCTGCCGTACACAGTTTGTGACTTTCTTTAGGGGAACCAGCAAGGACAATGGGTATATCAATAGGAAACATCAAAATAATCCATACATCACCGTCATTTCCTCACGACATTCGTCCTGTCAGATTAAATCAGAGGCCCTCCAAATTTTCAATTACAAATTCAATCGTGACTGTTAATTCAGTTCACTCACGTACGCGCTCGTCATTATTGCAACTCTTCTGTACAGTGTCCATCGTTCCCAGATACTACTGAAATAATAGGCACCCGCATTAAGGATCCCGTTATTCTTATTTACTGTTGTGTAAATGCTAACGTCACTTTTCAAATAATCACAGTAAAATTCTGTCTGAGGTCACAGAAGACGTTTGTGTCACGTTCTACTGTCATCATTGAAATTTTATCACAGATTTTGCTAGGTGTAACAATGAGAGACGACACCTTCTGCATTACTTAACAACTGTGACAGATTTTAGAACATCCATTGTGACAAGTTTCAAGACACAAAATAAAGTGACTTGCAAAGGACAACCGTTTACTACAAAGTCGCTCTAGCACCTCCGCTGGAAAACATCTGTTACATGTCTGGCACTAGGTACATGAGACTGGTTCATTCCGTGCATTCCAATGGACTTTTGCAATTCCAGCAGGACAGTGTGACACCCCACAAGTCTAGAATTGCTACAGGACACTCTTCTAAGTTTAAACACTTCCGCTGCCTACCAAACTCACCAGTTATGAAAATTATTGAGTATATCTGGGATGCCTTGCACCCTTCTCGTTCTCTTTCGGATATATGGACAGCCTTGCAGGATTCATGGTGTCAATTCCCTCCGGTACTACTTCAGACATTAGTCGAGTCCATGCCACGTCGTGTTCCGGCACTTCTGCTTGCTCGCTTGGGCCTTACATGATATTAGGCACGTGTACCAGTTCCTTTGGCTTTTCAATATGTACTTACCACTTATTGTGACTTCGTTACTCCTTATCAACTGGTATAAAACAAGGAGAAAATACATGTAAATTACTGTATTGTCTTGGTTTATAACATACTTCAAAGCTTCTGTGTCATTAGACATTGTGAAAAGTAAAATTCGGCCACATACATGCATTGTCAAACATAAAAATCTTCCACGAATATCTCATGTGGGCGCATAATGTTCTCACAAGGCACAGTTGTGAACTAAAAGCAGCTGCCTTCATCTATGAAAGACGATATTATCGTACAATGCATGTACCACAGCCCCCAGGAATGCTATGGTCTATCGTAAAATGTTTTAACAGTACTTCAAGTCCTAGCAAATCCTAAAAAAATGCTGTAGTTCGGTTGAAATGCATACACCCATATACAACGACCAACAGGACATGTTACAATCTAATGCCGTTGTGTAGGATAAGTTGGTGGCTGTTTCTCAAGGGGGCATCTCTAAAGTGGGCCCATAAATGCTGCTCATTTACCACGGTGATACTTTCCTCTAATATAGACCAAAAATTCTCAACTCTCCATAAATTTCTCAGAAACTAACGTTTTTCTTCAAAGTGCAATACACAAATGCTGTTTCCGAGGCTACCCAACGGATGCTCCGCGGTCTTGAAATGCTCAGCCACCGCCGATAGCCATTATTATTATATAATTTAGTTTCTATTGCAGGACATTGTAGATATCTAAGCAGTTGTCAGTTTGTGTACTATTACGACGTGCATGCTTGTCCGCAGGACACTGCACCGTATTTTTAAACAAAACAGACATTGCAATGCACAGACAATGACTCCGCCGACAACTGGCAAGCAACGTTTTCCCCTGTACGGGAATCTACATAATAGATGTACTAGTGCGGATAGTGGGTACATGATGGATGACATTTATAAGTTTTGGTCTGGCCGTGAGTCGTGCTCGGATAGCTTAATGGTAAGGGAGCGCTCGCGCTAAGCACAGAATCTGGATTAGCTCCCAATCCGGCAAAAAATTTTCGCCTTTGTAATAGAACGCCCTTCCCGTGGCTACCTGTCCCTCCAAGAGACATAGTTCAACACAATATTAAAATCCTCAAGGTGCTGATCTTAGTTCAGTGACCTTTGGATTGTTTATATGTTCACGTCGTTACTATATCCTTTGATGTCATTTTCCTAACGGTACTGCACTTTCTTCAGTGTAGTTACACGTTCTTATGGAATAATACACTGGGGTGACAGAGTCATGGGATACTTCCTAATATCTTGTCGGGCCTCCTTTTGTCGGACTTAGTGCAACGTAGCATGAGCTCAGAAAGACGATGAAAGTCCTCCTAGAGAAATATTGAGGTATGCTGCCTCTATAGCAGTACATAACTGCGAAAGTTTGCAAGACTTTGTAAACGAACTGACCTCTCGATTGTGTCCCATGAATTTTCGATGGGATTCGTGTCGGTCGATCTGGCTGGCAAGTACATTCGCTCGAATTGATCAGAATGTTCTTCAAATAAATCGCGAACAATTGTTCCCTTGCGAAATGGCGCTTTGTCATACATATAAATTTCATCCCTGTTTGGGAATGTGAAGCTCATGAATTGCTGCAAATAGTCTCCAAGTAGCAGATTACAACCATTTCTAGTCAATGATCGGTTCAATTCGACCAGAAGACATACTCCATCCCATATAACCACCATTATGGAGCCATTACCGGCTTCCACAGTGCCTTGTAGACAACATGGGTCCTTAGCCTATTGGGGTGTGCACCACACTCGAACCTTACCAGCCAGCTCTTACTAACTGCAGTCGGGACTTCGTATGGTCATACAACGGTTTCGTCTAGACTCCAACCGATATGGTCACGACCCCAGGAGGGGCGGTGCAGGCGGTGTCGTGCTGTTAGCGAAAGTAGTCTCATCGGTCGTCTGCTGCCATAGCCGATGTCAGCAAATTTCGCTGCGTTGTCCTAAGCAATACGTTAGTCATAGGTCCCACATTGATTTCTGCTGTTAATTCTGGCAGTACTTCTAATCTGTTAGCATTGAGAACTCCACGAAAACGCCGCTGCTCTCGATCTTTAAGCGAAGGAATAGCATTTCCCTGGTGAGAGGTAATGTCTGAAGTTTAATATTCTCCGTACACTCTCGACACTGTGGATCTCTGAATATTGAATTCCACAACAATTTACAAAATGGAATACCCCATGCCGATAGCTCCCGCTACTGTTCCATGTTCAATGCATTGTAACATCCGTCGTGCGACTACAGTCACTAGGGAAACCTTCACACGTAAATCACCTGAGTACAAATGACAAATCCGGCAATTCACTGAAAATTTTTTACCCTGTGTACGCAATACTACAGCAATCTTTGTATGTACATATAGCTATCACAGTAATCTTTTAATCTCTGTGCATGTTGGAACTGTTGTTTCTGTGCCTTACAAGGGTAACGAACTGTTCACACAAACAGGTGTGAACACGGTAGACATGATGCGCAATAGACACCGCTCTTCCGACAGCCAGCTTCGGAAGTAATTTTCTTACAGCCAGGTGGAACTGTCCACTACCCCTAACAGTCTGGGAGAAAACATTCAAAGATTCCACCAGTACATAGTTAATTGAAATGCAAAGTTATTCATAGTCGAACATGCGAAGTAGTTGAAAATGTCTATCAGGTTATGAAGACAGAAGCTGCGTTAGGTGCTCCATTGAAACTAAAATCCATACTGAAATGAATTTCCGAAGCATGTGGGATGTTTATTTCAGTTCGGCGAATCCAGAGAGAGTCCAAGCAGGGGATCCGCGAGATTTACAATACCTCATAAGTAAAGGCGCAGTCGATTTTGGAAGGCCTCTTCAGGAAATTTTAATGAGCAAGTCATTCGCCGGCGGTGTGATGAAAAAATTCTACATTACAAGTGAAAGAAGACCACTTTAAAGGATATTCGTAATAAGTTACAGGGTTGAACAAAATTTGAAGGATGTATAAGGACACGTCGCAAAATTCTTCGTACTCTAGGATTTTGATTTCTGAGTGCGGCGGATAACTTGTAAGTTCTCCAGCAACAAAGAAGGATCAGGCTAAAACGTACTGCTTATATAAAAAGTATCCGAGAGTACAAACGTGAATGTGGTGTTCACCCTTGCCACACAGCAGCGTACGGATGGAGCGAACATTAACTAGAGTGTTTACTGGAAACTGCTTCGAAAGGAAGTAGTATAGACGTCAAACACGATGGCGAGGTGGATGATTTTGCACATAATGATTATCTACATCTACATCTACATTAATACTCCGCAAGCCACCCAACGGTGTGTGGCGGAGGGCTCTTTACGTGCCGCTGTCATTAGCTCCCTTTCCTGTTCCAGTCGCGTATGGTTCGTGGGAAGAACGACTGTCTGAAAGCCTCCGTGCGCGCTCTAATCTCTCTAATTTTACATTCGTGATCTCCTCGCGAGGTATAAGTAGGGGGAAGCAGTATATTCGATACCTCATCCAGAAACGCACCCTCTCGAAACCTGGCGAGCAAGCTACACCGCGATGCCGAGTGCCTCTCTTGCAGAGTCTGCCACTTGAGTTTATTAAACATCTCCGTAACACTATCACGGTTACCAAATAACCCTGTGACGAAACGCGCCGCCCTTCTTTGGATCTTCTCTATCTCCTCCGTCAGACCGATCTGGTACGGATCCCACACTGATGAGCAATTCTCAAGTATAGGTCGAACGAGTGTTTTGTAAGCCACCTCCTTTGTTGATGGACTACATTTTCTAAGCACTCTCCCAATGAATCTCAACCTGGTACCCGCCTTACCAACAATTAATTTTATATGATCATTCCGCTTCAAATCGTTCCGCACGCATACTCCCAGATATTTTACAGAAGTAACTGCTACCAGTGTTTGTTCCGCTATCATATAATCATACAATAAAGGATCCTTATTTATATGTATTCGCAATACATTTCATTTGTCTATGTTAAGGGTCAGTTGCCACTCCCTGCACCAAGTGCCTATCCGCTGCAGATCTTCCTGCATTTCGCTACTATTTTCTAATGCTGCAACTTCTCTGAATACTACAGCATCATCCGCGAAAAGCCGCATGGAACTTCCGACACTGTCTACTAGGTCATTTATATATATTGTGAAAAGCAATGGTCCCATAACACTCCCCTGTGGCACGCCAGAGGTTACTTTAACGTCTGTAGACGTCTCTCCATTGATAACAACATGCTGTGTTCTGTTTGCTAAAAACTCTTCAATCCAGCCACACAGCTGGTCTGATATTCCGTAGGCTCTTACTTTGTTTATCAGGCGACAGTGCGGAACTGTATCGAACGCCTTCCGGAAGTCAAGAAAAATAGCATCTACCTGGGAGCCTGTATCTAATATTTTCTGGGTCTCATGAACAAATAAAGCGAGTTGGGTCTCACACGATCGCTGTTTCCGGAATCCATGTTGATTCCTACATAGTAGATTCTGGGTTTCCAAAAACGACATGATACTCGAGCAAAAAACATGTTCTAAAATTCTACAACAGATCGACGTCAGAGTGTTTTGTAAGCGACCTCCTTTGTTGATGGACTACATTTTCTAAGCACTCTCCCAATGAATCTCAACCTGGTACCCGCCTTACCAACAATTAATTTTATATGATCATTCCACTTCAAATCTTTCCGCACGCATACTCCCAGATATTTTACAGAAGTAACTGCTACTTTTTGCATTGTTTTGCGCATCTGCTCGACGACCCTTCTTGAAGACAGGGACTATCTGTGCTCTTTTCCAATCATTTGGAACCCTCCGTTCCTCTAGAGACTTGCGGTACACGGCTGTTAGAAGGGGGGCAAGTTCTTTCGCGTACTCTGTGTAGAGTCGAATTGGTATCCCGTCAGGTCCAGTGGACTTTCCTCTATTGAGTGATTCCAGTTGCTTTTCTATTCCTTGGACACTTATTTCGATGTCAGCCATTTTTTCGTTTGTGCGAGGATTTAGAGAAGGAACTGCAGTGCGGTCTTCCTCTGTGAAACAGCTTTGGAAAAAGGTGTTTAGTATTTCAGCTTTACGCGTGTCATCCTCTGTTTCAATCCCATCATCATCCCGTAGTGTCTGGATATGCTGTTTCGAGCCACTTACTGATTTAACGTAAGACCAGAACTTCCTAGGATTTTCTGTTAAGTCGGTACATAGAATTTTACTTTCGAATTCACTGAACGCTTCACGCATAGCCCTCCTTACGCTAACTTTGACATCGTTTAGCTTCTGTTTGTCTGAGAGGTTTTGGCTGCGTTTAAACTTGGAGTGGAGCTCTCTTTGCTTTCGCAGTAGTTTCCTAACTTTGTTGTTGTACCACGGTGGGTTTTTCCCGTCCCTCACAGTTTTACTCGGGACGTACCTGTCTAAAACGCATTTTACGATTGCCTTGAACTTTTTCCATAAACACTCAACATTGTCAGTGTCGGAACAGAAATTTTCGTTTTGATCTGTTAGGTAGTCTGAAATCTGCATTCTATTACTCTTGCTAAACAGATAAACCTTCCTCCCTTTTTTTATATTCCTATTAACTTCCATATTCAGGGATGCTGCAACGGCCCTATGATCACTGATTCCCTGTTCTGTACATACAGAGTCGAAAAGTTCGGGTCTGTTTGTTATCAGTAGGTCCAAGATGTTATCTCCACGAGTCGGTTCTCTGTTTAATTGCTCGAGGTAATTTTCGGATAGTGCACCCAGTATAATGTCACTCGATGCTCTCTCCCTACCACCCGTCCTAAACATCTGAGTGTCCCAGTCTATATCTGGTAAATTGAAATCTCCACCTAAGACTATAACATTCTGAGAAAATTTATGTGAAATGTATTCCAAATTTTCTCTCAGTTGTTCTGCCACTAATGCTGCTGAGTCGGGAGGTCGGTAAAAGGAGCCAATTATTAACCTAGTTCGGTTGTTGAGTGTAACCTCCACCCATAATAATTCACAGGAACTATCCACTTCTACTTCACTACAGGATAAACTACTACTAACAGCGACAAACACGCCGCCACCGGAAGCATGCAATCTATCTTTTCTAAACACCGTCTGTGCCTTTGTAAAAATTTCGGCAGAACTTATCTCTGGCTTCAGCCAAATTTCTGTACCTATAACGATTTCAGCTTCGAAGCTTTCTATCAGCGCTTGAAGTTCTGGTACTTTACCAACGCAGCTTCGACAGTTGACAATCACAATACCGATTGCTGCTTGGTCCCCGCATGTCCTGACTTTGCCCCGCACCCGTTGAGGCTGTTGCCCTTTCTGTACTTGCCCAAGGCCATCTAACCTAAAAAACCGCCCAGCCCACGCCACACAACCCCTGCTACCCGTGTAGCCGCTTGTTACGTGTAGTGGACTCCTGACCTATCCAGCGGAACCCGAAACCCCACCACCCTATGGCGCAAGTCGAGGAATCTGCAGCCCACACGGTCGCAGAACCGTCTCAGCCTCTGATTCAGACCCTCCACTCGGCTCTGTACCAAAGGTCCGCAGTCAGTCCTGTCGACGATGCTGCAGATGATGAGCTCTGCTTTCATCCCGCTAGCGAGACTGGCAGTCTTCACCAAATCAGATAGCCGCCGGAAGCCAGAGAGGATTTCCTCCGATCCATAGCGACACACATCATTGGTGCCGACATGAGCGACCACCTGCAGATGGGTGCACCCTGTATCCTTCATTGCATCCGGAAGGACCCTTTCCACATCTGGAATGACTCCCCCCGCTATGCACACGGAGTGCACATTGGTTTTCTTCCCCTCTCTTGCTGCCATTTCCCTAAGGGGCCCCATTACGCGCCTGACGTTGGAGCTCCCAACTACCAGTAAGCCCACCCTCTGCGACTGCCCGGATCTTGCAGACTGAGGGGCAACCTCTGGAACAGGACAAGCAGCCATGTCAGGCCGAAGATCAGTATCAGCCTGAGACAGAGCCTGAAACCGGTTCGTCAGACAAACTGGAGAGGCTTTCCGTTCAGCCCTCCGGAATGTCTTTCGCCCCCTGCCACACCTTGAGACGACCTCCCACTCTACCACAGGTGAGGGATCAGCCTCAATGCGGGCAGTATCCCGGGCAACCACAGTCTTAGTCCGATCAGGGGATGCGTGGGACGAGCTGACCGTCCCCGACAAACCCCCATCCGGACTCCCACAGTGATGCCCATTGGCAACAGCCTCAAGCTGTGTGACCGAAGCCAACACTGCCTGAAGCTGGGAGCGAAGGGATGCCAACTCAGCCTGCATCCGAACACAGCAGTTGCAGTCCCTATCCATGCTAAAACCTGTTTTGCAAAGAACGTCTGAACTAATCTACAGAGAGCGCAAACAAATCAACAAAATTTAAACGGTTATTAAAATACAAGATTGCCTAGTAAATGCAGTAATGCTGCTACTTGCGCACTGCTGACACTGCTCGGCGGCGGAAGGAGACTACGCGAATTTACACTATTCAGGTACTAAAACGCGATGCTACAACTCTCAAATACTATAATACGCCCGAAATTTATGAATTAAACAATGCAAGTACCAAAAACACGCAAAGAAATTAAGAATTAAACTATGTAACAAATGAGTGAGCTAGGAGTATACGACTTGCTGCTCAGCTGCTTATCCAACGGCGGCAGGGAGCACACTGACTGTGACCAACCGACACTGGCCGTTCAAAACAAAAACAGAAGACAAACGACTACGCGAATTTACACTATTCAGGTACTAAAACGCGATGCTACAACTCTCAAATACTATAATACGCCCGAAATTTATGAATTAAACAATGCAAGTACCAAAAACACGCAAAGAAATTAAGAATTAAACTATGTAACAAATGAGTGTGCTAGGAGTATACGACTTGCTGCTCAGCTGCTTATCCAACGGCGGCAGGGAGCACACTGACTGTGACCAACCGACACTGGCCGTTCAAAACAAAAACAGAAGACAAACGACTACGCGAATTTACACTATTCAGGTACTAAAACGCGATGCTATAACTCTCAAATACTATAATACGCCCGAAATTTATAAATTAAACAATGCAAGTACCAAAAACACGCAAAGAAATTAAGAATTAAACTATGTAACAAGTGAGTGAGCTAGGAGTATACGACTTGCTGCTCAGCTGCTTATCCAACGGCGGCAGGGAGGTAAGGTTTGAATCCGGCCACAAATCAGGGAATTGTCGCAATGACGTGGACCTCTCAAATTATGAAAAGTGGCTCAGGGAGAGATTAATATCTACTCTATTACCTCATACTATTCTCATTATAGATAATGCTCCTCACCAGATATAGCAACTGACTCGTGCTCCTATGTCTAACACCACGAAGGGAGAAAAGATGCTATTACCACAACAACACTCTCAGATACCATTTGTAGTCTCTGGTCAAAATGAACAATCGAGGCCAAGTCTCTCATAAGACAGACATTATTTTAAGCGAACATCTTCAAAGAGCTTATGTGTTCCTTCAAACCACCAAGTATAGACTCTTCTGAAAATAATGTGAAATTCAAAATGAGCAGGTTGTTAAAACGTATAGATGAATAAATTGCTTCCATAACAAAAGAAGACTGGAAGAACCACTGTGCACATGTAAAGGAAGCTGAAGATCAATGTATTTGCAATCTAGGTTTACTGTACAAAGCGTTATAGGTGATCATAAGTGTGAGAAGTGGCACACACTCGAATAATGATAATCATAGTGATGGAAGTAATACTGATTCCACAACTGAAGATGACACTGCATCAAATGACACTGCCAGAGGAAGTTAAACAGACACGGATACTGAAAATGAAGAAACTTAAGGTGACGCATTTTCTAACTGTTTTTTGTGTGTAGAAATAGAGAGGACGAATGATGTATTATGATGAAATATAGTATTATGATGAAATGTGTTATTTCTAATTTACACTTGTGTCTGCAATTACTCTAAAGATCTGTGAACGTCTACGTAACAGTGAAGCTACGTTTCACATCGCTAAGCTTCTAAAATGAACCCGCTTACATTTTCTTAACAGAGCTAGGTGGCGCAGTGGTTAGCACACTGGACTCGGATTAGCGAGGACGACGGTTCAAACCCGCGTTCAGCCACCCTGATTTATGTTTTCCGTGATTTTCCTAAATCGCTTCAGGCAAATACCAGGATGGTTCCTTTGAAAGGGCACGGTCGAATTTCTTTCCCATATTTCCCTAATCCGATGGTACTGATGACCTCACTGTTTGGTCCCCTCTCACGAATCAACCAACCAACCATTTCCTTAATGTATGTTAGAGCCGTCTCTAACTCCTTTTCTGGTCCGCTACACCGCAGTACCTCTTCCACTCGCTTGCATTCCCGCTCCTGTTCACACGACTGTCCTCCTGTCTTGGCATGAAGTGTACACAGAACAAATAACCGATATCGGTAATTTTCATTCGATTCTAGTATAAACTGTAAACCAACGAATGCTGCTGTAGTATGAACTAGGCCTCAAAAGATTTCAAGAAATCGAGACTGAAAGTTCTACGGGCTAGTTGAGTGCCACACGACAGCTCCAGCTGGTTGAAGCTTTGGACTACAAGTTTGCACGTACTACATTCGACGCTCGGCATGTATTATTAGCACTTTATGTTGGAAATATTACTATATCGATAAAAAATTTCCATTTAATTTTCGTCTCCGCCTTTCGCTGTAAAATACGACGAAAATCTCTAAGGAGCTTCCACATCGGACAGAAAAGATAAATATTAAAACCGACGTTACTTTTTATGATTGAGGAGCAGAAAGGCCGAGGAAGTGGGAGTTCCCGACGGTAGCACCAAACACATGTATCAGGACGGTGAATCACGTTTCTTCGGAAAGGAACACTAATAATAATAGTGTAGCACGAGAGTTTTGGCAATATGTAATCGAAATAAAATAAGGTTTGCGATTACATTTATTTATCGCTTGTAGACACACTGGATTACTAGTTTCGACGGGACTAAGCTGTTATTTTCAAATGCACAGTGTACATTCATCCGCACGGCGCACATACAGTAGGCCTATGCGTTATTCAAAGCGCATATACAATGAATATTACAAGAGTAAGAATGATGATGACATGAACATTCATTTAACGATGCTTTCGAGCGCGCAGCAAAAATACTGTGTACGTTATTCAAAGTATGTTCATCCATCAGGTGTGTGTCTTAACTGCGAAACGCGCGTTGTTTTATCGATAAATAAACGGTAATTTCACTCTGTATAATATCTCGATTATACCCTGCCACGAAAGTAACACAGTTATTATCATTATCGTTATTCATTTCCGAAAAAATGCACGTAGTTTTACAATTATTACTTTAAAAAAATTTTCTGATGTTAAGTCTGCCGCCGCCTCTTGTGATTGTGACATGTGATATACATTTCTGTCGATATGACACTGAATATATAAAATTAAACTCCTATAACAAAACATTACAGCATAAAAATCCTGCACCAAGATCTTAAATTATCCTTACTGATTACCGGTTTCGGCTCGCTGTCGAGCCAACCTCAGATCAATCTAAAATATTTTTCAGCATGTGACGATCTTTACACATCTTGGTATCCTTAGAGCTAAGTCGCCTAAAAAGAGAAATCGTGATTAGTTATGTAAGCTAACAAGGTTAATCACGAAATAAGTGTTACTACAGTGCCCATATTGCCTCACAATTGTAGAAGCAATCAACTTCAATGATAGTTGCATCAGCCATGAGTGGATGTATACAAGATATCACTTCTAATATAACATGAGAACGAAGTGTCTGTGTGACAGCTATCAGCTACTTAGCTCTAAGAATATAACAATGTGTAACGATTGTCACACACTGAACGACATTTTAGATTGATCTGAAGACTTCGATGAGAAGTTTGTCCCAGCCAAAAATTAAAATATAGTGTGTGCGTGTAAAAATGTTTTGTGTGGTGTGAGTGTATATATGTTATAGAACAGCGTGAAGTGTTGATTTTTCTAAATTACTGCTGCGGCGGCCTTATATAGCCCATAGACGGATTGATGTCGCAGATGGTGTCACCGTCTCCCGTAACAGCATAAATATTGAGACGAATATGTCTGCCTCTTGTCTGCAGCGAGAGTTCACTTCCACACACTTCTAAAATTACATCCGCTGTCACCACTGAAGTTCTTTTCACATATCCTTATTCGTACATCTTCAATTACACAGTCCCACCATGTAGGAGTTTGGGACAAAACTTGTATACAATATTACAGTGTGTTGATAATTTACGATCTCTGTAAGTTGCTATCTGTGACGTCGTTTGCAATAAAAATATGAGCGTATCAGATGTTTAATGGCGTCAACATGAACTTTTCTCATCTCGCTATGTCCAGAGATTTGTGACTCCACACAATGGAAAGAAAAGTCGCAAAACCATTCGTTGTTTCAGAATTGCTTCATTTTGCTTTTCGGGCGTTCTCTGTGAAATACGATGGAACGAGGAAACGCGGAGATATCTAAGAAGCTCCCGCGTCGAGCTGAAGAGATAAATTAAAGCCGACATTCCATTGTCATGAAACGAGGAACAAAAACGCCGAGACGCGCCGGCCTATTAAAGTGAGGGAGAAAGACGTAGCAGCACGGGACGGCAGCACTTGTGTCGTGACGCGGCGCCATCTGCCTGCTGGCTTTACGACCGCCACTCATCTGCCGCGCGGCCCAGCTGGCGGGGTGCCAGCAGCGCTGGACACTGGCGCGCCACCGAGCCTCCAAACCCGATGGTGCCAGTCTCATGGCTGTCGCCTTCATACGTACTATTATTAGGAACATAGTAGCAAGTGGTTGCATTTTCAGACCGTATTACAGAAGACGATCCGACTAACTACACCATAGAAACCAGACAGTTTAAAAACGAAGATTCGACAGTTCAACGTCCACAAAACGGCGCATAATGATAAGAGTACGAGAGTGAGGTGTAAAGGACCTCTTTTGGTAATAGTCTTTTTCTCTGTGTCAAATACGGTATGGGCAAAAATTTGGCCCGGGAAATAAGCGGCTAAAAAAAATTTGAATTCTGTTTTAGGTAATTCCAATTCACTCAAGATCTGTTGTGAATGTGGGGTGCACGAAATGACTACTTTTATGGATCAGTAGCACAAGTGGTTGTGAGGTACCAGGTATCGACTCATGCTAAAACGTCCATATTACTGCGTAGTGTAGCCCAGGGGCGGTAATGCAGATGCTGACTCTGGAATTTCGTGAATCGATCAGATGGCGAATACTGTTCTAGGATACCAGCTCGACCTGTTCATGCAGTTCTGCAAGAGTTGATGGTTGACATGTCGTACGTATCACTTCTCGTCCAATCATACCCTACACGTGATCGATTGGAGACGAGTCTGGAGACCATGCTGGCAGGGGTGGTTGCTGCGCGTCTTGCAGAGCACATTGAGTTTCGCGGGCAATGTGTGAGCGAGTATTATCGTGTTAGAACACATACCTTTCCTATTACAAGAACGGCAAAGGGACGGGTCTAACAACATTCCGTACGCAGTGAGCCCCAGTTATCGTTCCCGCCAGGCTAGCGCTGCAGATTAATAAGTTCATCGAGCCGCCTGATGTTGCGCCATATGTCATGACTGCTTCAGTTGTATGTCGTGTTTCCACTCTCGAGCGAACCTAGAGGAGCAGATCGTCGGCATACGGTCGACAAGGGATAGTGCGCTACGTGGTTTCTTTGAGTATCGATTTGAGGTTCCCAGTAAGGGGTTCCAGCGCGAAAGCGGACAGCAATGTAAATAGCGAGCAGCCTTATCGGATAGATCGACTTTTTAAGCGACCACTGACTTGTATGTGGGATCTAGCGCTGTCACTAATGTCCAATATGACGTTGAGGGAAAGGAAGAGGGTTGGAAGCCCATCCAGGACCATGGAGAATAGGGAATCGTGATGCACTTAATCGCATACGCTACTGAAGTCGATTGCGACCACAGTTGCGTGGATCCGGCACGTCGCGGCCATTGCTATCACAACGAGACATTCGCCAATTGCAGTCTGCATAGTCACCTGAACACCTGGGGTCGTTCGTTCTTGTGAAAGGATGCTGGGAAGAAGGGGACGATACAGCGCAGACAAAATGAGGGTAAAAATCTTGCAGTCTGCATGAGAAGGGTGCTAAGACGGTGTATAGGAAAGGAGGTGCCTAGACAAAGGTAAGGGGTATAACGTTTCATTGAAAAGTTCTTGAAACATACCGCTCCATTTTGAGGTCATTTCGGTCCGAAAGGCACAGTATCCCATCCATACCGTGATATTTGTTAACAGCATCCTTGGCGACGGCAGCTTCCACTTCGTCCCTAGTGATTACTTCCATCATTTGGGTATTCTCTCCGTCGGGGATGGTGAGGCTGATGTAAGTCAAGATCTCACCAGTTGCTGTCGAATCAGTAATCCCAGAGCCGTAGATGTTCTGGTAGTGAACGGCGAAAGCGGTAACTATTTCAGATTGTTGGGAAAGGATTTGTGCCAATGGCGTGACGGGTTTGGTAATGAGTTGTCCTCGTCATCGTTGGCCGTCGGTTGCGATATGATGCATGCTAGGTATCTCATGGTCCAGTGAGTACTATAGACGCTTTCTCACAAGTACTCCCTGTAGACAAAAAATGGTTTAAATAGCTCTGAACCTACGACAATAGCAGCAGCGCGGTTCCAAACTGAAGGGCTTAGAACCGCTCGGCCACCGCGGCCGGCTCCCTGTAGACAAGTCGGGCCATAGTTACTAAGCACGCCATAATCAGCTGCCGCTCTCTATCGATGGTCGGAATAATATTAGTTAGCTGTATGTCGGCGTCATTTCGCCATGTCCTCCCGTATCACACCACGGTTTGCCGTAAGAGGGGGATTGGCACACTCTAACCACCTCTCTAAAGTCGTTAGCAAGTCGTTATAGTCTCTGTTGCGCGCTGTTGATGTTTCGCCCCATGGAGATGTGTGATGTGTGCCTTTGGGAGAATGGAAACACTTGTAACGGGAATTCCTTCACAAATTTATGCAGCCATGTTCCTCCAAAAGGATCCCTGGTAAAGGTGTAAGGTATGTATCCCGCAGCGTGAGGCATAGCAGCTGTTTTTTTTTTTTTTAAACTGATGTGGCTGGTATTGATCGTTCATTCGTGTATGATTGGTGGCGAACCAACACGGACAACGATAGTTCAGATATACCTGCCTGCATCGGAAGCAGAACATTAAGAGGAAAAGAAAGTATACGAGGATACCGAACGGGTTTTTGGTTCATAAAGGGAGATGAAAATCAAACAGTCACGGGGGATAGGAAAGCGGTTGTAGGGGAAGGAGTAAAATAAATGGTTAACGTAGAATATAGGCTTCGTATTAGGAATGAGAAAGAATAAAGTTTAATTGAGTTCAGCAATAAATTTCAGCTAGTAGTAGCGAATACTCAGCTCAAGAGACACCAAAAGGACAAGGCATACTTGGGACAGGGCGGGAGTTATGGAAAGATTTCAGTTAGATTACATCACGATCAGACACAGATTCCGAAAACAGATATTAGATTGTAGGCTGTAAGGGGTACCCAGGAGCAGATATAGATTCAGGTCATAATTTAGTAACGGTGAGGAGTACATTCTAATTCAAGAGACTACTCAGGAAGAATAAAGGCGGGAGAAGTGGGATATGGAAATACTAAGCAATGACTCGGTTGACAAGAATAATAGATGCCATCGTTGGCAGCTGCACCTTCAGATTTACTGGTGATGTTATATCTATCACTTAATATGGACTTATTTCTTCTGTCCTTCGATGTATAATGGTTTGTCACCAAAACTACACTGGCCCACTCAATATAGCTGTAATTTTTGAGTATGTTGCCCAGTCCATCTCTGACGTTATAATGTCAACGTATTCGTTCGTTTGACCTTCTGCCAAACCTCTCTGACTCGTTTCATGAACTTGCTCGATGTTTCTTCACCACCACCTAATTTAGATTTCAGAACCTTGAAGGGAGATGTCTTCTTCCTACCACACACCACCTCATATGATTAAAGACCAATAATCATGTGTACTTAGAATTATTTGCTGAAACGATTGTTAAAGACGTGTCCCACTTATCATTCTATTTACATAATAACTCTAAGATTTAGGGATTGTGTGATGAACCCTCTCAATGTGTCCATTCATTTGTGGGTGGAAAGGACTAGTGCAAAGTTTTCTGATTTGGAGCAGATGACGCAATTGCTTCAACAGGCCTGCCACAAAGTTTTTATTTCGATCTATAATTATTGTATTAGGAAGACCAAATGTTAATATCTAATTGTTAACCATCATATTGGCCATGAGTTTTTGTTGTTGGTCCTGAGTCACTGCCATTGCTACCAACCGGGAAAGTGTTTTCAACTGTCGGAATATATTTGCTTTCTGATGCTGTCTTACAAGATGACCCAAGTATCCTTGCAAAAGATTTTAACGCTGTCAGCAATCTTTGCAGTGAAATATGTCGACGATTAAGATCTATTCTTTGTGAAAATGCCTCACAGTCTTTCACATTGTGTTAGACATCTTGTTTTCTGGTTCTCCACAAAAACTTCTCAGCTACGCGCCTGTATGTCGTCCTAGATTCACCATGGCGTGCCGACGGATGGTCATGTGCGTGTCGTAGTACTTTGTTTCTAAATGATGCACAGCTAGCGTTCATGCGTCTCAAGCCTTGGCCACGACCTAAAAGTACAACAGTCTGCATGTGCTGTTGGTGCCTTCTGCCACTCTGACTGGCTTGTAACTAGTGGTTACCGCGCCCCAGACTTCCTTCTTAGTGTGCCCAAGTTAGTATCCTTTACCCCAGGTCTATGCAGCACTTCATACATGTCTTCCCCATCTTTCCCTCTTTAACTTCCTCATGTAATGCAGAACTGCTAATGATATGCTTCTGGCTACAGCCATCACTCACCCTATCAATATCGTCTCTGTAAGATAGTCAAAATGGCGATTAACCACGTCCATGCCAAAACTATTCAAACTTACAGGAACAAAAATCTCTCCCCATAACACGTACTATGAACTTGCAAACCTCACAATGCGACTCATTGTAGTTCAATGGTTGTACCATGCGCAACAATTTCCTTCGTAAGTTCGCACCTACACTTATACAGATAAGTTTCACTGTACCCGTTGGTATGTTATCCCACCTTTAGCGTACTTGTACGCAGTTCAGTTGGTAACATCTTCATGACAGCACCCTTTGTTACATTGTTTCTCTAGCAGTTCTTTCCCCCACTGGAAACTGAGTTCCACCGAACTCTACCATACGCCGAGAACCGTTAATTATAGCACAATGCTTGTTCAGAAAATCAAGTCAGAAAACTGCACAACACCCCTCACCAACGTGTGGCAACACTTCCATACGCTCCTTAAAACGCTTACCCCGTATGCTAAAAGTGGTAATGATGTTCCCAGTGACTCTACCTCATTGTTGCCACTCCAGAGAGTGGAGAAATAAGTCATTTCCCATATCCAAGAAAGAGCTGTCACATCTACTTCGATTTATTTTCGTTATTATTCACTGTGCCAAGGGAGCAACGAACCATCTTTGCAGTGTACGTTTTTATGGCAAACGATGTTCGATGGTTAAGGCACTCCCATTTGCGTTTAACGGACGCTGCCTTCGGTTGCGTTTATCCCGCTTCATGCTCTTGCAGTCACGAGCCCTATAACCAATGTTACCAAACTGAAAACACAGCCGATGTCGACATTGTTTCGTTACGTGGCGCACAAGTAAACATCTGTAACACTTGATGTGAGAGGAGAGGACACCTAGGTTATTTCCTTTATGAGCTGCGACATCGATAGCTTCCAAAGCTTCTCAATCACGATGGCCGAGGACAAATCACTGAGATTTCCCTTCCTCACCGGCTGCGACATATCCTCCGGAATACCCCTTAAGAATGCCTCCAACGCCCTATTTTCTGTTTTCAGCATTAACTCAATGAGTTTTTCCCCGAAAAACCTGGCCCTATTCTGCTTAAGATATCGCTTGGCAACCCTTTCCGCCAGCTGGTCAGAAGTCTGTAATTTATTGAGTGTTTCAAGGTACACGTTTTTGCGTCCGCCCACTAACCGTAACTTATCAATATGCAGACTCCTTTCCTCAGACTAATCCCATAACACAGCTGATGACCGCACGTCACCATCAAATACCCTTACATCCTTGTTGTAAAGAGATTGGGTGCCATAGGATCAATGGACGTGACGGTGTCCACTAAGGATTTGATGTGTCCTCCTTGGGTTTGTTTCTCCCTGTGAGGCATACAGTTCCTTCTGTAACCCCTCATTAACCTGGTTGTGTTCAATATTGTCCTGGACTGACGGGGCCACCAGGTTCTGCAGAAATTTAGTGGCTTCACTTACAGTTGATGCATACGTTTCTGGTCGCCATATAAACTCCATTCTGAATTATGCTACTTAACAAACTAGTGCCCACTTTACTGACATTATATCAATAAGAAAAGCAATTATCCTACGTATAATGGCCCTGAGCCGTGTTGCTGCTCACGTTGGTGCTGTTGGTAGGTTGGCATCATGCAATAGGGATAGTGGCGTCTCCTTTTCTTCTTGTGTCTACTGGTGCCAATACGTTTAATAGCGCTGTCTGTCTACGAGTAGCAGCGGCAGCGGTTATCGCTATCTAGTACGATGGTACTATTTTTGAAAGGATGTCAAGCGTTTTCTCGATCAGAGTGTGTCGTGGAGTTCGATTGGGAAGGAGGAGCGGTGAGGGCCGGAGATCGAGGACATTCTGGGACTGCTGGCGGCATGCAGGCACTGCCAGATCGAGGGGCTGAAGTTGCGTGGGCCACAACCTCGTTGTCCACAGGATCCAGGACATTTGAGTTGAGTGAACGTTAACCCAGTAGTGAAACCTCCACTATTTTAAGATCATGTCGTTTCTTCGCGCATTGATGCTCACAGGGTCGCTAAGACAAAGAGCAATGGGTGGAGTGTTTGAAGTTAGCGAAATTAATTAGCCATCCTCCACTTCTTATTATTAGTGAATTCCTTGTGTTTATTGATGAAGTTCAATCAGTGGTATTTTTCTGCCTGTTGGCCGCTAACGCCCCAATTACCTGCCTTGGAGGTTAGCGTATTTTCACGGCAGTGTACCATTCCTCACCTGCCACTTCTGTACGATAAGGCATGTAGTTCGACAGCATCCTTGATTGTGGTTCGGATATTTTATTCTTTAGGACTTCTGGCGGCCGAAGACTTCCGGCATAAGAAGTCAGCCTCATTCTGCCAACGGCCTTGTCAATGAGGGCGGAGGAGCCGATAGAGGTTCAGGGCACTCTCTTGTCCTAGGGGTGGGAAATTGCCCCTAAAGGCGGAAGAATCAGCAATGATCAACGACATGAGGATGCAGAAGGCAACGGAAACCATTGCATTAAAGACACGTAACGTGTATCCACAGGAGATGTGGCCTGTAATTGAAGAAGTGTCATGATGATCTCTCCATTGGCAAAAGATTCTGGAGTAGTCCCCCATACGGATCTCCGGGAGGGGACTGCCAAGGGGGAGGTTACCATGAAAAAAAGATTGAATAATCAACGAAAGGATAACGTTCTACGAGGCGGGCGTGGAATGTCAGAAACTTGAAGGTGGTAGGGAAACTAGAAAATCTGAAAATGGAAATGCAAAGGCTCAATCTATATATTGTAGGGGTCAGTGAAGTGAAGTGGAAGGAAAACAAGGATTTCTGGTCAGATGAGTATCGCGTAATATCAACAGCAGCAGAAAATGGTATAACAGGTGTAGGATTCGTTATGAATAGGAAGGTAGGGCAGAGGGTGTGTTACTGTGAACAATTCAGTGACCGGGTTGTTCTAATCAGAATTGACAGCAGACCAACACCGACAACGATAGTTAAGGTATACATGCCGACGTCGCAAGCTGAAGATGAACAGATAGAGAAAGTGTATGCGGATATTGAAAGGGTAATGCTGTATGTAAAGGGAGACGAAAATCTAATAGTCATGGGCGACTGGAATGCAGTTGTAGGGCAAGGGGTAGAAGAAACGTTTACAGGAGAATATGGGCTTGGGACAAGGAATGAAAGAGGAGATAGACTAATTGAGTTCTGTAACAAGTTTCAGCTAGTAATAGCGAATACCTTGTTCAAGAATCACAAGCGGAGGAGGTATACTTGGAAAAGGCCGGGAGATACGGGAAGATTTCAATTAGATTACATCATGGTCAGACAGAGATTCCGAAATCAGATACTGGATTGTAAGGCGTACCCAGGAGCAGATATAGACTCAGATCACAATATAGTAGTGATGAAGAGTAGGCTGAAGTTCAAGACATTAGTCACGAAGAATCAATACGCAAAGAAGTGGGATATGGAAGTACTGAGGAATGACGAGATACGTTTGAAGTTCTCTAACGCTATAGATACAGCAATAAGGAATAGCGCAGTAGGCAGTACAGTTGAAGAGGAATGGACATCTCTAAAATGGGCCATCACAGAAGTTGGGAAGGAAAACATAGGTACAAAGAAGGTAGCTGCGAAGAAGCCATGGGTAACAGAAGAAATACTTCAGTTGATTGATGAAAGGAGGAAGTACAAACATGTTCCGGGAAAATCAGGAATACAGAAATACAAGTCGCTGAAGAATGAAATAAATAGGAAGTGCAGGGAAGCTAAGACGAAATGGCTGCAGGAAAAATGTGAAGACATTGAAAAAGATATGGTTGTCGGAAGGACAGATTCAACATACAGGAAAGTCAAAACAACCTTTGGTGACATTAAAACCAACGGTGGTAACATTAAGAGTGTAACGGGAATTCCACTGTTAAATGCAGAGGACAGAGCAGATATGTGGGAAGAGTACATTGAAAGCCTCTTTGAGGGTGAAGAGTTGTCTGATGTGATAGAGGAAGGAACAGGAGTCGTTTTAGAAGAGATAGGGGATCCAGTATTAGAATCGGAAATTAAAAGAGCTTTGGAGGACTTACGGTCAAATAAGGCAGAAGGGATAGATAACATTCCATCAGAATTTCTAAAATCATTGGGGGAAGTGGCAACAAAACGACTATTCACGTTGGTGTGTAGAATATATGAGTCTGGCGATATACCATCTGACTTTCGGAAAAGCATCATCCACACAATTCCGAAGACGAAAAGAGCTGACAGATGCGAGAATTATCGCACAATCAGCTTAACAGCTCATACATCGAAGCTGCTTACAAGAATAATATACAGAAGAATGGAAAAGAAAATTGAGAACGCGCTAGGTGACGATCAGTTTGGCTTTAGGAAAAGTAAAGGGACGAGAGAGGCAATTCTGACATTACGTCTAATAACGGAAGCAAGGCTAAAGAAAAATCAAGACACTTTCATAGGATTTGTCTACCTGGAAAAAGCGTTCGACAATATAAAATGGTGCAAGCTGTTCGAGATTCTGAAAAAAGTAGGGGGAAGCTATAGCTAGAGACGGGTCATATACAATATGTACAACAACCAAGAGGGAATAATAAGAGTGGACGATCAAGAACGAAGTGCTCGTATTAAGAAGGGTTGTAAGACAAGGCTGTAGCCTTTCGCCCCTACTCTTCAATTTGTACATCGAGGAAGCAATGATGGAAATAAAAGAAAGGTTCAGGAGTGGAATTAAAATACAAGGTGAAAGGATATCAATGATACTATTCGCTGATGACATTGCTATGCTGAGTGGAAGTAAAGAAGAATTAAATGATCTGCTGAACGGAATGAACAGTCTAATGAGTACACAGTATGGTTTGAGAGTATATCGGAGAAAGACGAAGGTAATGAGAAGTAGTAGAAATGAGAACAGCGAGAAACTTAACATCAGGATTGATGGTCACGAAGACAATGAAGTTAAGGAATTCTGCTACCTAGGCAGTAAAATAACCAATGACGGACGGAGCAAGGAGGACATCAAAAGCAGACTCGCTATGGCAAAAAAGGCATTTCTGACCAAGTGAAGTCTACTAATATCAAATACCGGCCTTAATTTGAGGAAAAAATTTCTGAGGATGTACGTCTGGAGTACAGCATTGTATGGTAGTGAAACATGGGCTGTGGGAAAACCGGAACAGAAGAGAATCGAAGCATTTGAGATGTGGTGCTATAGACGAATGTTGAAAATTAGGTGGGCGGATAAGGTAACGAATGGGGAGGTTTTACGCAGAATCGGAGAGGAAAGGAATATGTGGAAAACACTTATAAAGAGAAGGGGCAGGATGATAGGACATCTGCTAAGACATGAGGGAATGACTTCCATGGTACTAGAGGGAGCTGTAGAGAGCAAAAACTGTAGAGCAGGGCTTAACAACTGGCCGGTTTTGAGCGTGAGTACTCGCACCTGCTCAGGCACATGCTCGCGAGCATGTGCAAGGCCGCGGAGTAGGGAGGGAGGAGAGGGAGGGGAAATGCGCGCGCACGTTTGAATGTGATCTCGCGTTCTCAGCAGATTTAACTAGCCATCTGAATGCTTTGAACATTTTACTACAAGGTAAAGATCAGCTAACTACTCATTTCATAGATCGAACACGAGCTTTTAAAATGAAATTGACACTTTGGGCGAGTCAGCTGGAAACAGGAAACCTAGCTCATTTTCCTAAATTATCATCCATGCAAGATGTTCACAAAGACTGTGAACGTTATTCACATAGTTTAGTTGATCAGCGCTTTCAAGATCTGACAGCACTAGACAGTGATTTTGACCTGTTCTCTCCATATTCAGCGAATATTTAAGAGATTCGTCCTGAGCTGCAGCAAGAAATTATTGACTTGCAGTGTGACAGAGAATACAGAGACAAATTTCAGAACAAGAAAAACATTTTGGAATTCTACAGACACTTCCCTCAGGATAGATTTCCTCGTTTGCACAAACTGGCGGCTACAATAATATCAATGTTCGGTTCCACGTATGTTCGTGAACAACTGTTCTCTGCAATGAAATGTTACAAGATACGCCTGAGAAACGCATTGTCTGATCGAAGTTTAAACTGCACGCTGCGCCTAAAATACGCAAGAATAATTACTCCGAACATAGACGCAATTGTAAAGGGCAGAAAGTACAAGATAACCGAGAATCCCACACTTCAGTGACACCTTTTATTGTGTAACTGTTCACAAATTAATGCGAATGTAGAGGCATACACTAAGCTAATAAAATTATGTGGCATGTGTACATTCTCCTTTATTTGTTCATTTGTCGCAGCAATAATTCGTGAGTGATATCCCTGCAGGTGGTCGCGGATCCACATTGACTGGCGGCAGCTGTTGTGTGCCCCACGTGACTCTCCCCACTCTCCGCTCTGGTCTGGTAGTGGGGGTAGCGTGCTCGCGCCTTGCTGCTCACAGCTTGCTCCGCGAACACGTATGTTGTGAAGCCCTGCTGTAGAGGAAGACAGAGATTGGAATACGTCAAGGAAATAATTGAGGACGTAGGTTCCAAGTGCTACTCTGAGATGAAGAGGTTTGCACAGGAAAGGAATTCGTGGCGGGCCGCATCAAACCAGTCAGTATCTGTCAGTTCCGACTTGCTGAGTTATTCCATCGCTGTGTTGGTTACGAGATGTTAGGTAGATTATGCAAGAGTGGTTGTCTGCGTTCAAACTGTCACTAGTTTGAGTTGCCATCCAGTTAAGTGAATACAATTCGTGGCTGCCTGTGTCATCAGTTACGAAGTTGAGCGACTTTCGCAGGAGGATCCTTGGAGCACTGTCTGAGGCCCACTTCTCTCTTGGTTTGATTAGATAGTGGTGTTTGTTATTTTTAAACATTTTAATTTTGAGTTATTATTATAATGGCCTTCAGCAGATAAATAATTTGAATTTCTGGTCAATAAGGCCTTCAGCCATGAGTGCAACTTGTCTAACAATTTTTTATTAGACACTGTGTCTGAACAGTCAAATTGGATAACTGTTCCTTATTGTCAAACTCTTTTGTTATTTCTTCAAAATAAAGTGTACGTGATTTAAAAAAAACTGAGCAACCAATGGTAACTGAGTAAGGCCCCATCCACACCCAATGCTGCCTTTCCCTAAGTCCCATGTTTCAGGCCCGGTGCGACTCAATGATCTGCTGTGCTTTACAGTAAGATCTTCTACAGATATCACAAGGTAGCTGCACTGTCCTAGTATAAGGTAATGCATGCCCCAAGAAATGAAGATACTGCACCTTGTTGACCATAAATAATTGTGTAAACGTAGGCCTCGGCGGCCGTTTTCACAGTCAATAAAATTCTTCTGTGTTTGAGGCCTCAAACCCAGAAGAATTTTATTGACTATGAATAATCCTCTCTATAGTTACCCTGGAACTGCGACAGCTCTGCAGGATCCTGTGGTTTAAAAACTGTCACTCTTATGCTATTTGAATATCCTTGCGACTCTACATAGCCTCATGCAAAAAGAAAAAAGGAAACAAGCCAACAAAAATTAGTCACTCACTGCACTGCACAATAACCGATGTCAATTATGACTGCTGATATACAGCAGCCAATGTAAACACTTATGACTCGAAATCATACCGATCACTGTATGTTATCCCCTATGCTGGTTCGGAACAGTCCCACCCAAGGCATCAATGAGGCAGCATTAAATTAAAACCCATTTATTGCTGTGGTTTTTACAATAACTCAGTCTCCTCGTCAGGACGGCATGGTACCTTCAAAGCTATATGCGCACTCTGTGAAGGTGTCGAGCAGTGTGCCAACGCCCCATGTAGAATCTGTGATCACAGTGCCTGGTGTCGCCTAAAATCTATTCGACAGCCTTGCGCAGGGTGGAGAGGTGGTTGGCACTTCTATACAGCCTAGTGTAATTGTGGACCTCCATCGTAGCCTCACCATCGTAGCCTCACTCTCGTTGAATGTATTGTATTTAGGCTTGTTCACCGTAATCTGCATACCACTGGTGACAATAGTCGTGGTGGCGAGAAAAGTTTCAACAGCGACGTGGAGGATAAACTGAGTTTCAGTCCCAGCAAATGGCGACTCTAGGCACTAGGCACCCTATTATTAAGCTGAAGAGCCCTCTGTCAGAGAGACCAGTTCTTTATCCACACAATGTCAGTCTGGCCCTCACCTTCAGTGGGTTATCATTGTGGCTGGCGGGGTTGGCAGCTTCCAGATTTAAAATTGCCCCTCACGGCTGGTCTGCTGCTGATTCATAGACTCCAAACTGGTAGCAGCTGCAAAAGTTCGCCATATAACCCAGAGATGGCCTTCTTTTGTCAGTGATGCAGAGGGTGTGAATAGACTTTTGCCATGATTCAGCGTTCTTTGATAGACTATGGCATAGCTTCAGAGTTTAGACGTTCAGAAACTTTTCAGGCAGAAAGGTGTTCTTCGGTAATCCTTCCCCCCGTTAACAGAGTATCATTAGAACTCCTTCGCAATTATGTCATGGAGCTGAATCAGGCGTTCCTAAGACTCTCACTTGCACAGACACTGCGGCTGTTATCACAGTCTATATAATTCTTCTTGGTTTGAGGCCGCATTGTCAACTATAAAATTCCGACGTTTCCGCAACTGCAGTTATCAGTACAGCCTGAGGAAGGCGTCTTGCAAGAGTCGTCGAAACGTCGGAATTTTATAGTTGACAATGGGGGCCTCAAACTCAGAAGATTTCATTGAATACTCATTGCTCTGTGTTTACACTCGTTACGCATCAATGCGTAGCTTAAACATCAGCTACACCTTGAAGTTGTTGCAGACAGCTAAAATATTTTGTTTTTCTTCTCCATTACTATTTTGCTGTGCAGCAGCTCGGTGGTGTCTGTCTATCTGCACATGATGTCCGTCTGGTTCTGGTTTAGCTGTCGTTGTTCCTACCTGTTTCCACTTCACACTCTCATTCATCAACAGTTGAACAGCTTTAGAGGCACTGAAATGTTCCTGATAGATTTCTTACTCAGGTCATATCGAGAGCCTATTCCACGTCTCAAGTCACTGTACTCGCCTGCTGTTACAGCTTCTCCAATGGCAGCACGAACGCGACACCTCCTATTATACTGGCGAGCGCTCCTCTCGTGAGCTCTAGTGGTCAGTTCTGTGTTACATAAGGGGCGGTGAACTTCTGTCATTAATGTAAATAAATATAACTGCTCATATTTTTCTTGGCATTAACGGATCTTTCATCACATTCTCATCACTGGATTTTGTGGGCAGCCCTCCCACAAGACGAAGTCACCAACGGTTGGAGATATCCAAGCATTACCTGCCACCTCTGCCGGTCACAACACAAGTTTGTGCGTGAGGTTATGGATCCACATCTCAACTACAGCAACAAAATGATGTACAAACTGATTTGGATTCTCTATGAAACCATCCTACTGATTGGGTTTTGAAAAGAGTTCCCAAATGCAGTACCAGCCCTGTACAAGGGTTATCTAAATTTAACATTCTGTGAAATGTACCATTATCTTTCTTCTAATATGCTGCTGCTGTCACTTACTTTCCACTCTTCTAATCACTGATCACATACTTTCATTATCATGTGTTCTATGTAAGGCTAGAATTTTTGAAGGCCCTACACTTTAGCCATTTTCATGAGATATGCGCTCACATTTCAATACTGGCACTTAATTCCTTAACAGTGAAAAGGAATTGGTGGGCTCCGTAGAAACCATGAATGATTTCTCATGAATTTCAGTTCGTTATTAATCATCGAAAGGCACCCATTTATTTAGCTAGGAGAAAGGTTTGTTGTAATTGTTAAAAAACCATCAAACACTTCTCAAGGATTGCCGTTGGTTATTAATCGTCGGAAAGAACAATTTTAATGTCCAGATGAATATCAGTTCAGCAATGTTAACGAAACGCTCAGAACTAGAGCTATATGAAAAACGCTATTATGAAGATCAATAAGACATAAGGTTTACAATTATCACATAACATTCACCAAAATAACAGAAATTAATTTTGATTGACAGTAGCATCATTTATGTACAGGACTAAGATCATTTCGGAGCTGTACGGTTGATTGTGAGTAATGTTTACTGATGAAAATTCATAATATCATTGATCTTAATGAGCTTGGTATAAAGAAAATGCACGAGCATTTAACTGCTCCTACAAACAGATCTTCGTTTCCGCTTACATGTCTTCTTCCCTCAGGACACAATACTTTTCAACTGAAGTACTGAAATACTATTAGATAATAAATATTAAACTGTATTGAAAAGATTAGGATACAGACGAGAATAGTAAACAAACTGGTTCAGAGGAAATTAAGTGGAAATGTCTTTCACTACCTCATCGGAAACTTGACGAAAGGATTATATGGAAAATAAGCATTACGCAAAGAGTCTACAATTAATAATCTGTTGAGATTTGGAAACCTTAGAATAGTAGATATGGAAAGAGAAAAGAAATCTAGGATAACGTCTTGGGAGTAGAACAACAGTTTCATTTTAAGAAAAAGGAGACCATGTAATTGTTGATCGCCCCTTGTCTCATACTCTACCAATGTTGTCATGATCAAATACGGCACAGAGGGGCATGTGTTCAGCACACTGCACTCCTTGTCGTTATCGATGTTTCGACTTTGGAGAGGCTACGTCCTAGTTATGTAGATCTTCAGTTGACATAATGAAGTAGAGTGCGCTCAAGTTCAGCCGTACAAACAAGGGAAAATCCCTGGAAGTTCGGGGAATCATACATGGGTCCATTGCATTAGAGTCTGTCACATTGACTACTCGGTTACAGAGGCAGACAAAATTGAATGATGCAGCTCAAACATGAAAGTAATTTGAAAAACAGTGGAACTAACTATATAAGCACAACCGATACAATTTCCATCTAGTTATTACCATGTGAGATGGATGTGCCATTACAAGAATAATTGTGTATTGGGAAAGGGTCGATCTGTTACTTTGGTCTGACGTAATTACCTTCTGTCACTAAATTCTTTCAGAATCTCTTAAGGTAAACGAATACAAATTTCTTCTGTACTGTTATTGCAATGCTAACAGGTACATCATTCCTAATAAAGTATCAGTCGAATGAACGGTAAAATGCGTAAAATCAGTATTGGCAAACCCTTAAGCTCTTAGTACATTCAATGTACTCTCACATTTGGTAACGCACTTGAACAAGAACAACCTACATGAAATGATTCTTTACAACACCTTCGTTCTGAGATGAAAGGTACCTTGTGATGAACGTATTAAAATGAAATCCTGTGTTCGGCCATGACTTAGACCTTACAGAGGTAAAAGGGCAAGGAGAGAATGAACTAATATTGACTCTGACTTAGTCATTCTGGGATTCCCGATATCAACATTAGCACTTTCTTATCTTCAAGGCCATTAAAACTACCAAACTCATACACTTTGCGTATGTTACATAACAGTGATATCAGCGTTAGAACTTTATTATATCCAAGGTCACACCAGGAACAGGGTGCCAAGGCCAAGAGTGGCAGTGGTTGGGGGGGGGGGGGGATGTGAGAGGTGAGGGGACTGGGAGTCATGTTACGCCAGCATCGGCACTACATTGACTCCAAGATCAGTGCAAGAATCGAGGCATCAGCATCATTGCATCCAGCCACGTGCCAAGGGCACGTTGGGGTTTGCAGTGGAAGGGGAGAGAAGAGCCCCACATTCCATTCTTTACTGATTTCCGAATTTTCGATAAAAGGATGCCTCACGAGTCACATTTTCAAATCTCATTTGGACCTGTATATTGGAACAAATAGAAAGCTTATTTGTTCTACATATAAGATGTAGTAATGTTCCAAGGTGTCTGCAAAATTCCTCTGCAGCGTTAAAAGTCCTATGTTTACATTGATTATCTCGGACCAAGTGATATTAACTAAAAGAATAAAAAATCTGCCAGACTCAAATCAATTAATGTAATTTCAAATACATACGCAAAGTAAAAGAAAGTGGAAGTTAATTCCCACATATACATACATATGCCAAATTAGTGGCCAAAATTGTGAAGGATGTACTCCAACACTAGGTTTCCATGCCAAATAACAGATAACATTTTAGAAGGAATTCATGTTGTAAAAATAACCTAACGAGGATTATAAATACAGAAAAACACGTTAGCTAAAGTACTACGCCAAACAGAGAAGCATGCAAGAAAATTACCACTATCAACGTAGAAAATTAGGTTTACTCTTGATGTAAGTCACAGATAAGCATGAATAAGATAACCAACAATCTCAATGGTACTAATTAGTCGTACTCTTGATGTAACAGTATACCTTTAAAGAAAAAAATTTTGCATAAAAATTGTTCTCAAGCAACAGTTTATGAGGGAGAAAGATAATGCATCACGTTGGTCACTAAAAAAAACTACGTGATATTGGTTAACAGTAATTGATATTATTACAAATGACGCAGGTCTACTTGATGCCATATAAATAACAGCAATTTGCAATCACAGCTATGCTAACAAGTCTTCCTAAAAGCTTCATATTCTGTATATTATATATTATTTCCCATATCTATGGTGTCAGAATATTGTAAAATCTCTGCAGGAAATGTCAACAAAGAGGAAACTGCGATGTTCACATTGATTGTCTAGGATCAAGATAAGGTTAATTGCAAGCAGAAAACGCTGCAAGGCCCAAATAACATCTATGGAGTCACAATATTCTAAACAGTCGTCGGAAGATGTGCTATTTATCTAAGCATTCTTTGCAGTTTCATTTATGGAAACTACGGTTCACAAAAGTAAAACCCATAATAAACTACACCACCAAATACTCATGTACAACTTATCTGTCTTAGTGGGGAACCGAGAACTAAGGTGCTTTTATTACCAAATATCACTTAAAAAGCAGAACGACATGGACTGCTTATAAATACATGATCAAAAACGGTAACATTGTCAGATATGACATTTCCAAAGATAATTTCAGATTTGATATCTCAGGAATGAATAAAACTGCTTACCATTTATTATGAGACACCCCACTTTGCAGTCGCAAATAAAATATTGCTGCATATAAACTGTCTGTATAACTTATTAAAATACATGTTTATTGTAATAAAAGCAATGTCACTACAAAAATTAAATTTCCTCTCTGCTTTGTGTGCATTACTATGTCGACATCATCGTCTGTGCAAACTGATGTTACAATGCAACGTTGTAGCACCATACCAGGTAATACTTACAGTTGTCTTGTTAAGCTTTGTTTGTTGGAAGGATGAACATGAACCACGTGTTTCAGGACTTGATATTAAGCGTATATTTCAACTGTAGCAGCGTCAAGAGTTGGTAGAAACCCTACCCTCAGTTCCGACTGTGACCTACTAAACTGCAGAACACAAGTACTTCCACATATACAAATGAGTATCGATATATTGTACAGAATAAAATCAGGTTAATAATTGTTGCAGCATTGTATAGCGTTTATAGCAGTGGAGGGTGGTAATACCATTTGTTGCCTTGGGAATTAGGCGTATTTGATGCCTCCTTGTTCATGCAAGGCACGTTAAACCGAATTTTCGTATATTTCTTGCTTATATTACAACATGCATGAACTGAATTGGTTATACAGACAGTTTAGATGCGCCAGTATTTAATTGTAGGAGCGTCATTGTGTTTGATGAGTGAGACATGTCTCACAACAAGTGTTCAGTGGTTTTATTTATTCCCGAGTTATCGACTTTGACACTGTTGTTTAGAAAGTAAAGTATCTAATAGTTACAGACTTTGGTCATATGTTCGTTCACCCTTCCTTTGGCTCTATGGTTTGAGTGTTATTTGGGAATAAGACATTTTATTCTTTCCTTCTCCAAGATTTTTGTGTTTTTACGGGCGCGCGCGCGCCCCTGTGTGTGTGTGTGTGTGTGTGTGTGTGTGTGTGTGTGTTCGTGTGTGTGGTGTGGTCCAGTACCAGTTTTCAGACAGGAAACTGCACTTTTCGCCGGCCGCGGTGACCGTGCGGTTCTGGCGCTGCAGTCCGGAACCGCGGGACTGCTACGGTCGCAGGTTCGAATCCTGCCTCGGGCATGGGTGTGTGTGATGTCCTTAGGTTAGTTAGGTTTAAGTAGTTGTGAGTTCTAGGGGACTTATGACCTAAGATGTTGAGTCCCATAGTGCTCAGAGCCATTTGAACCATATTTTTTGAAACTGCACTTTATGTTTCACCAAAGTTACTTTTTCAGCTGCACTGTAGAACAAATTCCACATCGACAATTACATATCTCTTTGCTATCCCTTTAATATGTGTACATGTATTATTTAACATTTACAGCAGTGGGGTTTGTCATAGAACGTTTTGAGTTAAGCACTAGGCTTATTTGATTGGTAATTGTGCTTGCAAGGAGTGTGAACAAAATTTTCGTAATGATTGCCAATCAATATCATCGATTACCATTCTTTATAGTGACTGACATGATGCACTGTGTTTATTTCATCTGAACTGGTGCTTGAGAAAAATTTAAATACGCGAATATTTACTTTGAGGATGTACTGTGACTTACATCAAGGGCAGGCCTAATTAGTTGCCTTCATAGTGTCAATTTTCTTGGCTGCTTGTCTGATCAGCGTAGAATTTTAGCTACCACGTCATTTTCTGGAATTATAAACTTGGTTAGTGTAACTTTATGAGAGTGATTCCTTATATAATGTCAACTGTTGTTAGGCATGGAAACCTAGCATTGGAGTACAAACTTTAGAAACTTTTGCACCAGTTTGGCATACACGTGTATATGTGAAAATTAATTTGAACTTTCATTTACAGTGAAAATATATGTGACATCAAATTAATTGATTTGTGCATTACAGAGCTTCTTTCTTCCCTGTAGTTAACCTCAAAAAGGTGAAAGTCACACTCTCCTATCTGCCGCTATATTTTGCAGACATTTTAGAACATTGTGACATCCTAGCTGTGGAAAATAATTAGTTTACGACTCTGTTGCGCTTTTACACCGTGCATAAATCTCTTGGTGGCAGTAAGAAATCGTGGTTCACAAATCGAACTTCGCTCGATTTACAGAACAGTCTTTTGCAGGTAGTAGCAAGGCAATCGTTTCCTACAGTTCTTCCATCTGCTGGTGAAAGGAACAACTCCTATGTGGAATAGGACTGGATTTGGTTTCTTGTTTTCAGGGTTTGTTGGATAGTATCTAAAGTGTAACTCATTTTCAGCAAGTACAGATTCATATACCTTTATTTGTATTTTATAAACAAATTTTGGTTTCCTATTATTTGCACAGAAATATGCTATTTTCTTGTTGCAGTATTCTATGCTGCTTCAAACGAAATTAACAACGTCTGTGGTGAACCAGACATTAAACGAATTTATGGAAGTCTGTAACGCAAATGTAGTTGGCAAAATTTTCGGAATATATTGTAGGTAAGTGAGAATTTGGAGGGCGGGCGGGGGGAGGGGGGCATGGGGGCCTTCCTCTCACAGCACTATAAACATTCTTGGCCTGATGCTGATGTTCTGATTCTGATGTGTTGTTTCCTCGAACGGGTTTGGAGATAAAGTACTGCCTGTGCTAACATGACATGACTCACAGTCCTCTCCCCTTCGACGTCCCCCTCCTCTAATCCACTCTCCTTGGCCTTGGCACCTGATTCCCTGTATGGCATTAGTGATAATGAAGGGCTGATGCTGATATCAACGAAATGGAACAAGAGCAACTGCATGAGCCTATAAGGATTCAAGGAATAGCATTGAAGACGAGAAAGTCCTGATGCTGACGTAAGGTTTCCAGGTTGACGTCTAAGACAATGTCAGGGCAGCTCGTTCCCTCAATATACTGCTACTAATAGAACTCTAGAGTGCATATTATGAAGTCAAATAAGTAAATATAAAATAAGTAAGGAATTCAATAATGTAACGTATGTGCTCCCTACCAACAGTCTTTCGTGTTTGGTGTACATCGCGTTTTGCTCTATTCATATTTGCTGGATGCCTTAGTTCTGCAAGGCGAGATCACAAATTCTGATCTCAACGGGTCACATAAAGTCGATTTTAACATGCCGTTTCTGACATATGGCAGTGTGTGACAAAGGTTACACTACAACGCTTTTCCATCAGCTGCGAACAGCCTATAGCTGTTGCTAACCTTGCTGTGGGCGAGTTTGCATTAGATTGGTGAGAGAGTTATTGCATCGATCACATGCAAATGAACAGTGCCCATGTCGAGTTATTCCGATAATATTTAAATCAGGCTTATTTCCCTTCAGGCATTTGTGCACTTTCTTCACTTGATGAAAACGTCCTTTAACCTTCTTTCTTCATATACTTCAGATGATAGCCTACATATAATTATGTCAACGGTGCTGGAGACACCAGATGACATTTTATAAGAAATTTTTTCTCTTTCCGCTGTTAACTGCTTTCCTGTGTACAAATTCATTATCAGCGGTGATAAGCGTCCTTACTTTATGTATAACGTTGTCAGTGAGTGACCCACTATTTTCGTTGATCTCAGGAGTAAATCAATATTGCAGTGCGAATTAACACTATTTGGTAATACCTGACAGGGGATTAGAATTGAAGAGTGCGTTTCAAAGACGGGCTGATTCAGTGGACAGTCGCCAAACACATCGCCACCTGTCCGATGGCGTGTTTCGCCGATGTCGGACGGAGTACACTGCAGAGAGGAACACACACTGCTCGGTTGTGCGATTGCCCCCAGTGCCTGTAGGTGTGACGGGAACCACGGAACGCTACGCACCTGCGCACCGTCCAGTGCATAAGATCAAGTCCGACTATGAACGGGCACCTCAACACCTAACCATTTGACAACGAAGCTCATACATGTTGCGCTGCATGGAACTGGGTTGCCATTTTGAGCTGACGCCGTTGAGGCGACAGAAATATTACTACTTCCTAATTTTCACTTACCTGTCTCAATTACATCCAGTTTGTTCATTCGACAGATAAGTCGCAGAGTTAGAAGACTTCTCTGAAGTGAACACTCAATAAGCAGACACTGAAATTTAAGGGGATGAATAATTAAGAAGAGTGTACTAGTTTCTTCATTTCCTTACAACACACTCTCACAGATCCACTAAATTTATTTCATTAATTCAAGATTGTTCAGTGGCTCTTTAGTCCTACCACACTACGTGCCTGCAAAAAAAGTACAGTTTTTCTCTATCGGGAGATTCTATGGAGACCCTAATCTCCATCTTAATAGAATGAAAATATAGTTTTCTTCACAGTTCCGATACTCGGAACTCAAATACAATCTCCGAAATACCCTCTAAGTATCTGAGATCTGTCCTACGGCGAAATACTACTCCAGTATATCTCAAGCTATTCCTCCTTGCCAAAAATCGCTACGTTACATTCGTCATTAGATGGCAGCAGGAAACGTAACGAGAAAATTTTTGAGGGTCAACAAGAACTGATTAGTTAATTTGGATATGCTTTGTAATATGGTGTTTTCATATGGCTTATATGTGGAGATTCAATATAATAAGTCTCACGTTGAAGCGTTTTGCATTTGTATCACATTTTCTGCTGCCTAGGCACCAGCAAAATAACCCATCACGGACGGAGCAAGTGGGACATAATAAGCAGACTAGCACTGACAATAAGGTCATCTCTGGTCTCACAAATGTACTGCTGGCACCCGTCGACGGATGTTTTATTCGAGACTTAACGGCATACCAAATGGATTTTAGTATTTCATGTTAGGTTTTTGGTGCCTGTTTCAGAAATACATTATTGGCAATATAGTTTTAATATCTTTCTGATGGATTAAAAAAGAGTCAGCTTACCACACTACTGGAGATGTTACCAGGAGCTCACACAGCTGTTAACTCCCCTGAAACTTCTGTAACCTAAGTAGAATCAGTCTCCTGGACTTTCATACGTCAATCGTACAGAAGTTACTACGATATACCGTGCCCTCGGGTCCCACTAGTTCTTTTTCCACTTGAGACTTGTTGAGAACAGGTTTGCAAACCTCCAAGTAGCTGTGACGAGCTATTCACATTCCCATAAACTCAGATCACTTTTCACAAAGTCGTCGCGTCTGTTTTCCCATTGACACTTCTCTTAATTTACCCTCAGGATTCATCTACATCTACATCTACATCTACATGATTACTCTGCAATTCACATTTAAGTGCTTGGCAGAGGGTTCATCGAACCACAATCATACTATCTCTCTACCATTCCACTCCCGAACAGCGCGCGGGAAAAACGAACACCTAAACCTTTCTGTTCGAGCTCTGATTTCTCTTATTTTATTTTGATGATCATTCCTACCTATGTAGATTGCGCTCAACAAAATATTTTCGCATTCGGAAGAGAAAGTTGGTGACTGAAATTTCATAAATAGATCTCGCCGCGACGAAAAACGTCTTTGCTTCAATGACTTCCATCCCAACTCGAGTATCATATCTGCCACACTCTCTCCCCTATTACGTGATAATACAAAATGAGCTGCCCTTTTTTTCACCCTTTCGATGTCCTCCGTCAATCCCACCTGGTAAGGATCCCACACCGCGCAGCAATATTCTAACAGAGGACGAACGAGTGTAATGTAAGCTGTCTCTTTAGTGGACTTGTTGCATCTTCTAAGTGTCCTTCCAATGAAACGATACCTTTGGCTCGCCTTCCCCACAATATTATGTATGTGGTCTTTCCAACTGAAGTTGTTCGTAATTTTAACACCCAGGTACTTAGTTGAATTGAAAGCCTTGAGAATTGTACTATTTATCGAGTAATCGAATTCCAACAGATTTCTTTTGGAACTCATGTGTATCACCTCACACTTTCAGTTATTTAGCGTCAACTGCCACCTGGCACACCATACTGCAATGTTTTCTAAATCGCTTTGCAACTGATACTGGTCTTCGGATGACCTTACTAGACGGTAAATTACAGCATCATCTGCGAACAACCTAAGAGAACTGCTCAGATTGTAACCCAGGTCATTTATATAGATCAGGAACAGCAGAGGTCCCAGGACGCTTCCCTGGGGAACACCTGATATCACTTCAGTTTTTCTCGATGATTTGCCTTCTATTACTACGAACTGCGACCTTCCTGACAGGAAATCACGAATCTTGTCGCACAACTGAAACTTTAGCCCATAGGCCCGTAGCTTGATTAGAAGTCGCTTGTGAGGAACGGTGTCAAAAGGTTTCCGGAAATCTAGAAATAAGGAATCAACTTGAGATCCCCTGTCGATAGCGGCCATTACTTAATGCGAATAAAGAGCTAGCTGCGTTGCACAAGAACGATGTTTTCTGAAACCATGCTGATTACGTATCAATAGATAGTTCCCTTAGAGATGATTCATAATGTTTGAATACAGTCTATGCTCCAAAACCCTACTGCAAACCGACGTCAATGATATAGGTCTGTAGTTCGATGGATTACTCCTACTACCCTTCTTAAAAACTGGTGCGACCTGCGCAGTTTTCCAGTCTGTAGGTATAGATCTATCGGTGAGCGAGCGGTTGTATATGATTGCTAAGTATGGAGCTATTGTATCAGCGTAATCTGAAAGGAACCTAATCGGTATACAATCTGGACCAGAAGGCTTGCCCGTATCAAGCGATTTGAGTTGCTTCGGAACCCCTAAGGTATTTACATCTAAGAAACTCATGTTAGCAGCTGATCGTGTTTCAAATTCTGGAATATTCCATTCGGCTTCCATGGTGAAGGAATTTCGGAAAACTGGGTTCAATAACTCCGCTTTAGCGGCACAGTCGTCGGTAACAGAACCATCGGCACTGCGCAGCGAAGGTATTGACTGCGTCTTGCCGCTTGTGTACTTAACATACGACCAGAATTTCTTCGGATTTTCTACCAAATTTCGTTGTGGAACCTATTAAAGGCATCTCGCATTGAAGTCCGTGCCAAATTTCGCGCGTCTGTAAATTTTACCCGATCTTCGGGATTTCGCGTTCTTATGAACTTCGAATGCTTTTTTCGATGCCTCTGCAATAGCGTCCGGACCTGTTTTGTTTACCATGGGGGATCTGTTCCATCTCTTACCAATTTATGGCTATGGCTGCAGTGCATTAGGACTTTGTTTTTATGAGACAGATCTGATGATGGTCATTAAAGACCGAAACCGGTAATCTGTTAAACAGAAAAGATTGTGACCACAGACGTAAATTGAAGGAAACTTATTACATATACGGGTCACTGTGTCTTTTCGCGACGATGTCGCAGCTTGTTGCGCTACTCTGTTTGATTACATAGATCAATAAGTCTTGTACAATAATCATATGTTGCCTTTAAATCTGTATTTCATTCACCCTTCTTCTGGGAGTCGGCAACCGTGTATATTAAATAGTATCTATATTTAAAGCTTTAAGGTGTATATTTCCTGACATGAATCATAAATCTCAAGATACATATATAGCTAATGAGAGAATAGTAGAGAAGAACACTGCAGAGATGTAAAAGCAGGACTCATTTTAACTCGTCTTACTAAACTGGAAATTTCATAACTGTGCAGCTAGCGTTTGGTGAATAAATTTATTCCTAGTCACACGACATTTACATTTATTTATTCAGTATACAAGCCGCTGATAGTTCTACCCCTTCCCTCTCCCCCTCTCCTCGACGTCCCGCTCCCCCCCGCTGCGCCGAGATAAAGGTTATTAACTGCACTGGCTAATGGCTCCTTCGAGAACAGTTGCTCTTCTGGGGACAATTAAGATTTAATTATAGACATCACAGATGTCATGGAATTGCAGACTTCATCTTTTTAAACAGTTTACTACGAAGCATTAGGTGTGAGGCAGACGCACCGAAGATATTAGCACAAATCTCTAGCAGTTGTTGAGCGATTCACTTCAGATATTTACACCAATCTCTAATAAACATTTGGACAGACATAAGTAACGTATTTGTGATATAAATAATTTATTTGTATATATTAAAAATCTCTACTTCTATATAACAAGTCGATGTTTAAAGTTATTAATAAAGATCCTGAAAAGTTCTTGCCTGATATACATCAGGTCTCTACACGACACTCGAACAAAACTTCGAACGAACATAGGTTATATATTTGAATACCTGTGATAAATCTATATATACTATAGAAATGGGAAACACTGTTGTCAAAAATCTCGAAAATTTCGTGATGACTTGCTTCAGATTTTTAAATGATACCGTAATAAACGTTCTGACGGAAATAAGATACATTTTTTAAATACAAATGCTTCACCTGTTGTTTAACGTCCTTATCACAGAACTGAAAAACTAATTGACCGATTTACTTCAGATTCTTACAGGGAAATGTAATAAAAGTTTTAACAGACTCAGGCTACATTGTTTTAATATATGCAGTATATAACTTTTTTTTGAGTCATCAGTCTTATGACTGGTTTGATGCGGTCCACCACCAATTGCTCGCCTGCGCCAACCTCTATATCTCAGAGTATCACCGGCAAACTACGAAATAAATCATTTGCTGGACGTATTATAATCCCTGTCAGTGTTTACCCTCTACAACTCCTACTACCATGGAAGTTATTTCCTCATGTGTTAACAGATGTCCGGCTGTACTGTCCCTTCTTCTTGTCGGAGTTTTCCATATATTGCTTTCCTCACGGATTCCTCAGGGAACCTCCTCATGCCTTACCGTACCTGACCATCTAATTTTCAACATTCTTCTTTAGCACAACATCTCAGTTCCTTCTATTTTCTTGAGCCATAAATCAATATTATCTGAATATTCTTGTTCAAACTAAGGCGTACATTTGATAGTTCTAGACTTCTCGGCAGTGATAGCCTGCATCTTATGCCATACATGCTTCGTCCATCATGAGTTATTTCACTGCATCGGTAGCATAATTACTTAACCTCATCTACTTTGTAATCACCAAGCCTGATGTTAAGTTTCACGCTGTTCTCATTTCTGCTGCTTCCTTCGACGTGTAGCAGAGTCCTGCTAATACGAACCCCGGTAATCCGAACGTTCGGTTAAACCGAACATGGAAAGTATTAATCTGTGGAAAAGTATGTAGTAAACTGCTATACATACACACGGTTTTCATTTGCACAGTACAGTAAACATGGATTATCAAAATTGGCAAGAAAACATTAGGTTCAAGCAGTGAATAACACTAAAAGAAAATCTGTGAAACTTACTAAAATGCAGCGGACATTTTATCCCTACTTTTTAGATGACAAAAACTCAGTCATTGTGTTTTGACGTAATGAAGACAGTCTCTTATATGATGCGTAGTTGCGCCATCGTCTCATAAACATCAAATCAGTAGGTGTACCAGTGGGGTATTGCTCCAAATAACGTAGCTCGAGGTCAACGACTTCTGCTCCGTCACTGTGTAGCACCAGTTCTCCTTTGTCGATTTCAGGCTCATTGTCACTTCCGTCACAGCAGTTCACTTCTTCCTGGTATTGAGTCACAGCAGGAACTAAATCAGCGTCAGTAAGGTTCTCCACACATGCCCCATCCTGTGACATCCACTCATCTACGTCTCCTTCTTCACATCCAGGGATTGCCTGTATCATTTGTAGTAGGTTTTCCTCTTCATTTTCAACTAGGTTGTAATGAAATTCAAGAGATATCCACAGTTTTCTCCACGATTTTCTCAGAGTATTTTCTGAAATGTTCTGCCATGCCTCAGCGGCCGAGTAAACAACATCCTTCACATTGGTCTTCTTTATTTTGTCCACTAAAGGAATGCTATCACCTTGGATCACAATTCTTAAAAAATGTTTTCCTTAAATTAGTTTTAATGTTTACAGTACTCCCTGGTCCATCGGCTGTAGAAGTGGTGTAACATTCGGTGTCAGAAACTTGGCCCCAATTTCTCCGTCACATAATTCCTAAGTGCTGGGGTGGGATAGCGCGTTATCAATCAAAAGGATTGCAGTGGGGGACAAAATATTTTCCGTAGAAAACCGTCGAACAAAGGGAACAAAGTGGCCGTGAAACCATCCTTTGAACAGCTTACCTTCATCCATGTTTTTTCCTGGTTGCCATAATATACAGGCAGGGACTTCATGTTGCAGTTTTTCAAAGCTCTGGACGTAGAAGATATGCAGATCAGCATTAAAGGCAGCTTGTGATTAGCAGCAGCGTTGCTGCACGCTAACAAAGTCGCACGATCTTTGCACATTTTAAAACCAGGAGCATGATCTTCTGTTTTTGATGCCAGGTTTTTTGTTGGCAATGCCCTAAATTAAGGCCAGTCTCGTCACTGTTATAAATCTGTTGCGGAGAGTACTTTCCCTCTCCTATCATTTTCTGAAACTCACCCAGGTATTCCTGCACTACATCACGGTCAGAAGAAAGCTCCTCTCCAGTAATTGTTAGATGACAGTTTCCAACCAACCAACCAACCCTTACTCGCACTAAAAGACTCAATACCATTCATTAAATTGTTCACGTGAACAGCCTTCTCCTGAACCAGTGCTCCACTCAAAGGGGTTCAGCATTCTCTTTCCTGCATGAACTAAAGGAAAAGAGCTTCATTCACTTTATCGTACTGGGAATGTTTCAAAGTCTGCCGAATTTCGATTGTTTTTCCCGAAGACGTTGCACAGGACTGTTAATGCTTCACTCGGTTCTTCTTCCAATCACAAATGATGCTTTACCAACACCCATTTGCGTTGCCAGTTTTTATACATTCTCACCATTTTCTATTCACTTCAAAGTATTCAGATTTTCTTCGAGAGTTAACGTTGTATGTTTCCTTTCACTCATGACGAAAATACGTACACAACTACACCTGAACGAATACAATACAACTGTTACGCGTGCCAGCGATCGATAACTAACATAACCAAGCGCTTTTGAGTCAACTGGCAGTGCACTGACCGCAGACACTACAAAGGCCTCAACAATGCACAACAACAAGGGCAGGGAGTGCGAGTGAGCCATAATTACCACACTTGGTCCCATTTGTTACCGTGGTGTACCTGCTTGGTATACTTCAGTCCAGAAACTCGTCACCATAAATCCGGCTAATCCTAACAAATCGTTAATCCGAACAAGGTCCGGTCAAAATTAGTTCGGATTAACGGGACTCTACTGTACTCTCAATCCATAGTCTGTATTCATTTGATTGTTCATTCCATTCAGCAGATCCTATAATTCTGTTTTACTTTCACTGAGGATAGCACAGTCATCATCGAATCATATCATTTCTTTCCTTTCACCTTGAATTTTAATTTCCTTCTTGAACATTCTTTTATTTCTGTCATTGCTTCTTCGATGTACAAACCGAATAGTAGGGGCCAAAGACTACATCCCTGCCTTTTTCTCTGAGGTCATCAGTGTTCTGGGGGACATGAGAGAAGCCTCCACGAAGGGTGTGACCTGACAACTAAGCCTTACATACCCGGGCGTCCCCTGGGCGTCTAGGTATACCTAGACGGCTGATTCTCTCACACCAGAAGCAAACATGCGAGTAAATAAACGGTCCTTATCAGAGCCAACTTTAACTATCATATCTATAAATATTGAAGGCATATCATCAGCCAAAGAACATCTGTTATCCAACCTATGGCGTGACAAAAAATGCGACGTCCTGTGTATACAAGAGAGGCGTAGAGATGAGCGACAGAGACGACCAAAAATACCGGGCATGAAACTAGCTGCAGAATCACCGCACTCTCAGTATGGAAGTGCTATATTTGTAAGACCAGGGCTTCAGATAATCAGTGCTCACTGCACCGTAGAAAATAACATCGAAGTCATCTCAGTGGAGATGAGTAACTGCGTGGTTACCTCTGTGTATAAGCCCCCTTCGGCTGCATTTTCCTTCACACCACCCAGGAACTTCCATAACAGCAAGACGTCTGTAGTAATCGGTGACTTTAACAGCCATAGTCATTTGTGGGGATACTGTGAAGATGACGAAAATGGGGAGGCAGTCCTCTCCTGGGCTGAATCCTGCCAGTTGTCTCTTATACACGACAGCAAGCTACCCGCTTCCTTCAACAGTGGCAGGTGGCAACGTGGATTTAACCCTGACCTCCTCTTTGTGAGTGAAGACATCACACAGCTTTGCACCAAATCAGTGTCCTCGCCCATACCAAAGACGCAACACAGGCCACTACTGTGTCAAGTACTTCCAGCAATAAGGCCACAGTAGGTGAATTTCAAACGGAGATACAATTTCAAGAAAGCTGATTGGAAAAAATTTGCTAAGATATTGGACAAGGAGATTAAGTCTGTACGACCTATTCCTGAAGAGTACGACAGCTTTGTTCAAACTGTCAAACATTGCTCCCGGGCATCAATTCCAAGAGGGCGTAGGAAAATGCATCTGCAGAGTGTGACACCTGAAACAGCTGCTCTGCTGGACGGATACTATCGACTATATGAAGAAAACCATTATAGCGAGGAGACTTATCTGGCTGCGCAAAATACTCTCTCCTCAATCTCTGAGGCGAAGAGAGAACAGTGGATTAAACTGATGACAGAATGTGAGATGAGTACAAGTAGTCAAAAGGCCTGGAGATTGTTACGACACCTTAACAATGATCCCTCCCAACCCAATACGCATACAAATGTGAAGGCAGACTAGATCGCACACCAGCTTTTGAAAAATGGTAAACCTGACCATAGCAGTAAAATCTGGAGACGAACCCTGGAAAGGGAGCCCGAACAAGAGGGAAACACTCTGTCTCGACCATTCAGTTTGAATGAGTTCGACTCAGCTCTAAATAAGTGCAAAGTCGGAAAAGCAGCGGGGGTAGATGACATAAGAAGTGAACAGATCAAGAACTTTGATCCAAGCGCAAAGTACTGGCTACTCGAGCTAATGAAAAATTGTGTCAAGAGCGGCAAGATACCAAAATCTTGGTGGAAAGCAAGAATTATAGCTATACATAAACCAGGAAAAGACCGGGATGACCCCAAAAGCTATAGGCCAATCTCCCTCCTATGCCACCTGTATAAGGTATTGGAAAGGTTGATCTCCAAAGAATTACAGATATGATAGAACCATTACTGATCCCTCAACAGGCAGGATTCAGACAAGGGAAGAGCTGCACAGCACAGGTGTTGAATTTGACACAGCATATAGAGGACGGCTTCCAAAGGCGGCAGATAACAGGAGCGGTGTTTATAGATCTTTCAGCCGCCTAAGACACTGTCAACCACAGACTCCTGTCGCTGAAGCTATACAACCTCACCAACGACTACAAACTAACCTGTCTAATTAGAACTCTTCTGCAGAACCGAAGATATTTTGTGGAATATCAAGGACAAAGAAGCAGATGGAGGCAGCAGAAAAATTGGCTGCCACAGGGCAGTGTACTGGCACCCACCCTCTTCAATATATACACTAATGACCAGCCGTTACCAGAAGGAACACAAAGCTTCATATATGCAGATGACCGAGCAATCACAGCACAAGATCACAGTTTTGAGAGGGTGGAGCGGAAGCTAACTGATGCTCTGAAAGAATTAACTGCCTATTACAGGGACAATCAATTGAAACCAAATCCTTCTAAGACCCAGACCTGTGCTTTCCACCTCCGAAACAGACAGGTTAGTAGAACTTTGCAGATAGATAGGGAAGGAACCTCTTTAGAACACTGCAAGACTCCAAAATACCTCGGAGTCACTCTGGACCGTGCTCTTACATATAGGGAACACTGCTTAAAAACAAAGCAAAAAGTGGGTGCCAGGAACAATGTGGTTAGGAAGCTGACAGGAACTGCATGGGGAGCACAGCCAGACACAGTGCGCACATCCGCATTAGCCCTCTGCTACTCTGCAGCTGAGTACGCTTGCCCAGTATGGTGCAGATCTACACATACAAAGAAAGTTGATGTTGCTCTGAATGAGACATGTCGTATCACTACGGGTTGTCTAAGAGCCACATCCGTGGAAAAACTGTACTACTTATCCGGCATAGCCCCCCCCCCCCCCGGACATCCGAAGAGATACAGCAGCACGGAGCGAAATGAAGAAGGCATTAACATCCGAAGCCCACCCACTACATGACCACCAACCGGAACAGCAAAGACTTGTGTCTAGAAAGCGCTTCCTTCACAGCACAGAACCACTCGCTGACACTCCACATCAGCACCGGGAGAAGAGATGGCAGGTCAGATGCCAGCATCTGGAGGAGTGGCTGATCCCGCAAGAAGTTCTTCCCCCAGGTCACACAGAGAAATGGTCCACATGGAAATCACTCAACCGCCTGCGTTCTTCTGTCACAAGATCCAAGAGTAATCTGGAGAGGTGAGGCTTCCAGGTGGACTCTCTCCAGTGTGACTGCGGAGCTGTCGTGCAGACATCAACACATCTACTACAATGCACATTACCTCCAACTGTGTGCACCATGGAGGACCTCGTAAACGCTACACAAAGCGCACTGGTCGTTGCAAATTTTTGGGCATCCACTGTATAGCTTAAAATTACCTTATGTTTGACAACACAATCTGTGTCTAATCATTTATTTCATTCTTGACTAGTTTAATTTATAAACCATAATGTATGTATGTATGCAGTAATGTATCTAATACTGTTTTTAGTTTGCTTCTGACACAATAAAAAAATTATCAGTGTTCTGACTGGTTTGATTCAACCCGCCACGAATTCCTCTTCCGTGACAACCTCTTCGTCTCAAAGTAGCACTTGCAACGCACATCCTCCATTAGGTGCTGGATGTTTGCCAATCTGTCTTCCTCTACAGATTTTGACCCCTACAGTTCCCTATAGTACTATGGAAGTCATTCTCTGATGTCTTAACAGGTCCTATCATCCTTTCCCTTACCCTTCTCACTGTTTTCGACATACTGCTTTCCTCTCAGATTCTGCGCAAAATCTCTTTATTCCTTACCTTATCGGTCCACCTAATTTTAAGCAGTCGCCTGAAGCACCACATCTCAAATGCTTCGACTCTCTGCTGTTTTATACCACACAATGCTGTGCTCCAGACGTACATTCTCAGAAATACACACTTATTAATCCGTGCACTTCGTTCATGGTGTTCTTCTCATTATTCCTTGGTTCATATGGCTCTGAGCACTATGGGACTTAACTTCTGAGGGCATCAGTCCCCTAGAACTTAGAACTACTGAAACCTAACTAACCTAAGGACATCACACACATCCATGCCCGAGGCAGGATTCGAACCTGCGACCGTAGCGGTCGCGCGGTTCTAGTCTGTAGTGCCTACAGCCGCACGGCCACTCCCATTGTTCCTTCTTGCTTCTTCTACATTTCCTATATCACGCATCTTTCCTTATAACTTACCCTATTTTTCTTAGGATATCCGAAATACCGCACCATTTTACATTGATGGACACTCTTCCCATATGGACAAATCCTATGAACGTGTCTTGATTTTGCTATAGCCTATGCTTCCACTATTAAATCAACCTCAGATCTTCCCCTCTGGAGCCTCCATCTTTCCTGAAGCTAAACTGATCGTCACCGAACACACACACAATTTCCTTTTCCATTATTCTGTAGTATATTATTCTTGTCAGCAGCTTGGATGCATGAGATGTTAAGCTGATTTTGCGGCAATTCTCGCACTTATCTGCTCTTCCAGTCTTCGAAAGTGTGTGATTGACCGTTTTACGAAAGTCAGATGGTATATCGCCATACTCATACATTCTACATACCAATGTGAACTGTCGATTTGTTGCCACTACCAACAATGAATCGTTTTAGAAATTCTGATGCAATGTTATCTATCCCTTCTGCCTTATTCGATCCTAAATTTTCCAAACCTCTTTTAAATTCTAATACTGGATTCCCTATCTCTGCCCTATCAACTTCTGTTTCTTTTTCTATGCCGTCATTCTCTTTTAAATTGTGATTCTAATACTGAATTCCTTATCTCTTCCTTAGCGATTACTGTTCCCTATTCTATCACGTTATCAGACTTGTCCTTCCCGTCTTAGAGGCTTTCGATGTACTCATGCCACTTACTTGGTCTCTCCTCTACATTTAAAAGCGGACTTGCCATTGCACTCTGTGTTACCGTGGTTGCTTTTAATCTCACTGAAGATACTTCTGACTTTTCTATATGCTGCGTCAGTATTACCGACAATGATTTCCTTGTAGATTTCTCCACATTTTTCATGCAGCTGTTTCGCCTTATCTACTCTTCACTTCCAATATATTTTACTGCCAAGTGAGTTGTATATCTGTATTCCTAGATTTTCCTAAACGATTTTGGACTTTCTACTTCCATCGATCAGCTGAAGTATACCTTCTGTTACCAATAGTTTATTCAAATCAAGCTGTTGCTCACATTTGTATTAGTAATCGGCATTGGTGACCGAAGACTTCCGGCATAAAAAGTCACCATCATTCTACCCACGGCCTTGTCAAAGAGGGCGTAGGAGCGGACAAAGGTTCAAGGCACTCTCTTCTCCTGGGGGTAGGAAACTGTCCCTAAAGGCAGAAGAATAAGCAATGACCAACGGCATGAGGATGCAGAAGACAATGGAACCCACTGAATTAAACGCACGTGACCTGTATCCACAGTACATGTGTCCTGTAATTGAAAAAGTGTCATCATGATCTCTCCAATGGCAAAAGATTCCGGAATAGTGCCCCATTCGGATCTCCGGGAGGAGACTGCCAAGGCATCTGACGGGTGGCACAACAAACGGAACCCCTCCAAACGACATCAACGAAGAGCTGTAAGGTATAACAAACGAACAGTCGAAGAAATTGCCGGGCAAACCACTGGTGTTGATAACCAAAATTATTAACAGTTGACCCCTCCTTGGTACTTCTCTTTTGACTGAAAGACTACTCGAATAGTACTGCTACCAATACCGGGGAAGGGCCATCGCCAACCGCAAAACAATTGACGCATCAGGGTCCCGCCAAGACTCTCCAAAGTACTGGAACAGACCATAATTCAATGACTCCGCCCAGCAGTTACCGAAGGATGTGTGACACCCAAGAAGACTAGTTCATCTTCCAGCCACGCCTAATCGGCAGACTCCAGCTAAGACTCATGGACTGTGTAGCATACAATGTGACCCATGGGAACTATACAGCAGCAGCCTTTCTCGATGTTGAAAAAACATATGATTGAGTATGGAAAAATAAGTTGCTCACCAAACTGTATGAGGTCCTCACCATCACGGACTACTGCATGAAGATTATTGGCAGCTATCTTCAAGACAGGCACTGCTTGAACGGTCCAGCATTCACCAACTGCCGGATGCAATGACCTGCTGTTACTTCCACGAGTCGTCCTTGTGCAATTAGTGGACGATACAGCAATCATTCCCAGCAGCTACAAAGTCGATGCAGTGATACGGCGCCTCCAACATCAGCTTACACTTATTCAGTTATGGGCAGAAATGAGCCACATTACCCTGAATGCAGAGAAGATTCAGGCCAATACGTTTACTCTGCGTCGGCCTGAACTCATAGACCAACCCACATTGCACACTACCTTGGTCAAATCAGATAAAATACCTGAGAGAGATATGGGATCGGCAACTCCTCTTCAAGGAACATGTTCAAGGTACACGCCACAATACCATGCACCTGTTTCACCAATTATACCCACTGCTGTCAAGTCAACATCTGAATGTGAGGACCGAACTACACCTCTATCGAGCAACGATTCTGCCGTCTACCTTATATGGATGCTCATCCTGTGGACCACCTGTTCTGCCGCAAACTGTACATAGCCGATGCCTTCGGTTATACCTTGGAACACCTACATGGTCAAGAATCATGGATCTCCATCAGGAACTGTTCGTGTAGAACTGACCTGGCAGAAAATCGTAAGAAATTTTGATCTTATGTCAAAGCGGTAGGTGGATCAAACAAAATGTCCAGACACTCTGTGACCAAAATGGTACTGAAACAGAGAATTACAGACTAAAGGCCGAAATACTAAATGTCTTTTTCCAAAGCTGCACTGTAGTTCCTTCTCTAGGTTGTTGCACAGATGACAAAATGGTAGATATCGAAATAGACGACAGAGGGATAGAGAAACAATTAAAATCGCTCAAAAGAGGAAAGGCCGCTGGACCTGATGGGACACCAGTTCGATTTTACACAGACTACGCCAAGGAACTTGCCCCCCTTCTTGCAGCGGTGTACCGTAGGTCTTTAGAAGAGCGTAGCGCTCCAAAGGATTGGAAAAGGGCACAGGTCATCCCCGTTTTCAAGAAGGGACGACGAACAGATGTGCAGAACTATAGACCTATATCTCTACCGTCTATCAGTTGTCGAATTTTGGAACACGTATTATGTTCGAGAATAATGGCTTTTCTGGAGACTAGAAATCTACTCTGTAGGAATCACCATGGGTTTCGAAAAAGACGATCGTGTGAAACCCAGCTCGCGCTACTCGTCCACGAGACTCAGAGGGCCATAGACACGGGTTCACAGGTAGATGCCGTGTTTCTTGACTTCCGCAAGGCGTTCGATACAGTTCCCCACAGTTGTTTAATGAACAAACTAAGAGCATATGGACTATCAGACCAATTGTGTGATTGGATTGAAGAGTTCTTAGATAACAGAACGCAGCATGTCATTCTCAATGGAGAGACGTCTTCCGAAGTAAGAGTGATTTCAGGTGTGCCGCAGGGGAGTGTCGTAGGACCGTTGCTATTCACAATATACAGAAGTGACCTTGTGGATGACATCGGAAGTTCACTGAGGATTTTTGCGGATGATGCTGTGGTATATCGAGAGGTCGTAACAATGGAAAATTGTACTGAAATGCAGGAGGATCTGCAGCGCATTGACGCATGGTGCAGGGAATGGTAATTGAATCTCAATGTAGACAAGTGTAATGTGCTGCGAATACATAGAAAGGAAGATCCCTTATCATTTAGCTGCATTATAGCAGGTCAGCAATTGGAAGCAGTTAATTCCATAAATTATCTGGGAGTACGCATTAGGAGCGATTTAAAATGGAATGGTCATATAAAGTTCATCGTCAGTAAATCAGGTGCCAGACTGAGTTTCATTGGAAGAATCCTAAGGAAATGCAATCCGAAAACAAAAGAAGTAGGTTACAGTACACTTGTTCGCCCACTGCTTGAATTCTGCTCAGCAGTGTGGGATCCGTACCAGATAGGGTTGATAGAAGATCTAGAGAAGATCCAACGGAGAGCAGCGCGCTTCGTTACAGGATCATTTAGTAATCGCGAAAGCGTTACGGAGTTGATAGATAAACTCCAGTGGAAGACTCTGCAAGAGAGACGCTCAGTAGCTCGGTACGGGTTTTTGTTGAAGTTTCGAGAACATACCTTCACCGAGGAGTCAAGCAGTATATTGCTCCCTCCTACGTATAACTCGCGAAGAGACCATGAGGATAAAATCAGAGAGATTAGAGCCCACACAGAGGCATACCGACAATCCTTCTTTCCACGAACAATACGAGACTGGAATAGAAGGGAGAACCGATAGAGGTACTCAAGGTACCCTCCGCCACAATGTCAGCTTGCGGAGTAGGGTTGTATATATATATATATATATATATATATGGGTGTGTGTGTGTGTGTTTGTGAGTGTGTTTGGGCACGTATTTGTGTGTGTGTGTTTGTGTGTGCGTGTGTGTGTGTGTGAATGAGCGAGTTTCTGTGTAGGCGTGCGGATGTCTGCGGTTTGCTGCGGTCTGCTGCGGTCTGCTGGCGTTCACGGAACGAGAGGATTCACTTAGGCGGCAAGCCAGGACGAAGCCGCTAATCTGGCGCTTAATTCTTAAATTCAGCCCAAGATAAGTCCGCGGAAGTTGTAAAGTGGATGTTAAGTGAGATTGCTGGCGCAGCAGGCGGCCCGGCGGTTGCAAGTTTCGCGCGCTGCCGACTCCGCCTCCTTGCCAGATAAGACGCGAGCAGGCAGGCGGCGGGCGAGCGGGCAGGCAGCTCCTCGCACAGACCTCGAGGCTTCTATGCCTTCTTTTTCTCTTCAGGAGGTGGAGCAGCCAGGCTGATCTCAGTTACCGGCGGACGCCACCAACTGCATTTCCGCTTTCGTTATTTTCTTCCTCTCATCTCTGCTGCGTTACTCCAGGTGGAAATGTGAACTGCCACCTCCACCGCCGTGGCAGACTGGGGAGGTCCCGGTGTAAGAAGCAGCACTCTAAATATTTCTGTGCTGTGTTATGCCGAGCAGTGTTGTTGAGGACAGGTAGGCCTGCTAATCCCAGAAGAATTCGTAGTTCTTAGGGACAGCTATAAAGTTTTAATTATCTCCAAGGAAAAAAAAAATGTATCTACTGTTCCTTCTGTTTTTCTACAGTCCTGGTACATATGAAATCTTTGCATCACTGTAACGCTGCACGCCGCTAGAGATGGGTATGCCAATTTGTCTTCGCTGCTCAATTGATATGCTGCTACGACCCTGTAGTGCGTCAGTTTTAATATGTACCATGACTGCAGATAGGGTACGTGTATACAAAGAATTAATAAAGTGGTTTGATTTTTCGATGTCGATAGTTAAAACCTTGATAACACTTCAGATAGAATTGTACTTCAGGAAGATTCAGTATCTCTACTCAAAGGCTAGAACATAACCCCGATTTAATTATCATTGCTTTTTCTTATTATGCTCTGCTCGTACACGGCAAACTACGGTGATAAAGATTTTCAGCTGTACCACTGAAGCCCTTATCGCCAATACAATGTATGGTGAAGGAATATATGTAGTGTGTGGTGTTTAAATGTAACCATTAGTGGTTATTTAATCTGGGACTACTTTGTTTTGTGTTTTCTTTTGTTCCACGTACGTCGCAGAGATCGGGCGACAGCTGACAGCTGTTCTTCGCGCAGCAAGGGTTGTGTCACGTCGCTGGATTCAGATGCCACCAGATGGACGGCCGACCACCATAAGAATCCCGAAGCTATCATGGAGCATAATAAAGGGAGTTGTTATAACGGCACAAACCTAAAGCCTACATCCGTCGTGTTAGTTGCAGCCGCGCGGGATTAGCCGTGCGGTCTAAGGCGCTGCAGTCATGGACTGTGCGGCCGGTCCCGGCGGAGGTTCGAGTCCGCCCTCGGTTAAGTAGTGTGTAAGCTTCGGGCCTGATGACCTTAGCATTTAAGTCCCCTAAGATTTCACACATACATTTTTTGTTAGTTGCACCACACCTTAGCTACTCGTGGTAAGGTTTTGTTCAAAATTGTCAGGCTGTGTCATTGTGTACTAAACATTTCTACTATGTTCTAATGTGCGGAAGAATCGCTGTGATTCGTGAATGGACTCGTTACACGGTCTTGTCTTCTGTTCTGTATACATGAATATTCGTTTCACTCTTTACTTTTACACCAGTGGTTTTACTTCACCAATTTGACTTTAGATTCCCTGTCAGCACATCTTGGAAAACTAACTGGGCGAATGCTATGAGAAGGAAGTTCTGGTACCGGGAGCCGCGGAATCTGAATCTGCGCCAGGCGGCGTAGATGTCGAAGACCCCTAGAGGTCTCTGCACCATCGCGCCGGAAGCCGTGGGGGCGCACGCCTCCTGGCCCACGTTAAATGTGAGGGCGCCACAGTGGAGCACGTGGGCTCAGCAGCCAATAGCGACGCCCCCCCCCCCCCCCCGATCATGTATTTAAACGCCTGCCTCTCCCTCAGCCAGCCCCCCCTCCCTGTCGCGTCTGCCCCCTACCCCTCTTATGGATCGTCATCCTCCATCAGCTCCTTTCCCGGTTTCCCCCCCCCCCCCCCCCCCTTCGCTTTTACTCTCCTTTCCCCCCTTTTTGTTTTCCCATCTCCTGTCCAGTTTCCCCCCACCTGCTCTCGACTGTGGTGTCACCTTTGCCGACTTTTTCGTGCTGTGTTCTAGTGCCTATTCAGTGTTGTGTTGCGAACAGAAACCATGCTGTCGCTGGGTGTGAATTTTATATACTTTGCGAACAGACTCCAGACTGTCGCCGTGTTTTTTTTTAACTGTCTATTGTTTTCCCTGTCTGCTCCGTATGTATTTTTATTCGCTTCATCATCCCTCTGTTGCTTGTTTTAATTTCCCCATTTTCTTTTCACCTTGTTACTCACTAAGTCCCCGATTTTATCGCCTGTTTTTTATTATTATTTATTCTCCTGCTCTTTGTCAGAAAATCTGTAGGCTGCAGAGCAGCGTCCTAAGCTGCTGCCAGCCCGCCCCCTTTGGGGGGAATTGAAATTCAATAAAGAAAAAAAAAAAAAAAAAAAAAAAACTCAGCCAGTTCCTTTTGCATTTCGCTGCTCTGCCTCTTCTCATTCCCTCTCGCTTCTGCCCTGCCCCTCTCCCCCTTTATGAGTCCTCTCTCTCCTTGGTTCCCCCCTCCCCCCTTTTCGTTTTTTCCTTCCTCCCTCCATGTTCTTCCCCCTCATCTAGGCCCCCACCCCATATGCCTTTGGCTCAGGAGTGTCATCTTTGTGCCGCCATTTTCGTGCAGTGTTTTACAGTGTGTGTTCTGTGTTGTGTTTTTTGGGAAGTGTTGCGAACGGCCATCATACTGTCGCTGGGTGTGCTTTTTATCTCTTGCGAACAGAAACCAGACTGTCGCCATGTTTTTTTAATTGTGTGTGTACTATGTTACTTGTCTGATTCCTGTGTCTTTTAATAACATTTGCCAACGCCTTTTGCTTTCTGTTTTAACTTTCCGCATTTTTCCGCCATTTTACACTTTAAGTCACCGTTTTATCGCCTGTTTTTCTTGTTTCTTTTCTTCTTCCGTTTTTTTTTTATAAAAAGTCTGTTGGTTGTAGAGCAGCGTACTAAGCTGCTGCCAGCCCGCCCCCTTCGGGGGGAAGTATAAAAAAAAAACAAAAAAACAGAAAGCTTAGCCAGGGAGTCTAACCGTAGCGTGAGTCTTGACATATCGCCTCAACCACAGAAAGTGTGTTTACCGTTCTCTGTTTTCACTACTAGTGGACGTCTTGGATTCGTTTGGTTGTCTATGCCACGCCGTTGCTTCTTGCGTGTTGTCGTCGTAATGGCTTGCTCTATGGTCCGTCGTTGTTTCGTGTGTGTCCTTTCCGTTCGTTTGTTTGTTCGCGGCCGCTCTCCTTTTCGTCTCGCAGCGCATTCTCGGCCACCCCGCGACCGGAACGGTCGCGGTTACAACAGAAGTATTAGAAATTGACCAGATATCACAAAATTCACTGACAACGAAAAAGGAAAACACAACACCAAGGACGACTTGTGTGATATAAACGAAAGTTGTTAGGCGTGTTTCTACACCTGAAGGACAGTGTCTACTGAGATTTCGCGTCATTCACGTAAGACTGGCGCTAGTAACACCAGTATAAGGATGCAAATCAGAGTTACTTTAAACACACTATGTAACAGTCGTGAGCTTTAGTTGCCTTTGAGATTTGACGTGGTAAGTTGTTGTTAGTCAAGAATAGCTTCAAGGCAACAAAGACGCCGTTATCAGCACCTCACTGAGTTTTAACGAGGTCGTGTAACAGGGCTATGACAAGCCGGATGGTCCTTATACGACGCTGCAGAAAGACTTGGCAGGAATTTAGCCACTGTACATGACTGCCGGTAGCGGTGGTCAAAACAATGTGACACCACAAGAAGATTGGTGTCCAGATGGCGCATTGGCATTACCGAGTAGGAAGACTGTGACGTATGGCATATGGCTCTGGCCCATCGTGATACATCTGCAGCAGCATTTTGTACCACAGTGACAGGATAAAATATTGGAAATCGGTTCCTTCAAGGACAATTCCGATGCAGACGTACATTCCACTAATGCCAAACCACCACCGTTTGACACTTCAGTGATGTTGAATGAGAGCTCGTTGGACGACTGGGTGGATGTCTTGGGAGTTCTCTGAAGAAAGATGGTTCTGGCTCTGTGCCAGTAACGGCCGTGTGTTGATTGCAAGGAGGCAAGTTGAGGGCCGGCAACGAAACTGCCTACGTGCCAGACACACGGAACTTACGCCTGGAACTTTGACTTGGAATGCGATTTTGTATGATAGCATGCGTGCTCTCATGGTTTTCCAATACACTCTGACTGCAAATTTGTACGTCAATATGGTGATTCGTCTTGTTTTGCTGCCATTTGTGAACAGTGCTCTAGGGGGTGACTTCCAACAGGATAATGCTCGCACACATACCTCTTTATTAACCCAACCTCATCTACAGTGTGTTAACATTTTGTCTTGGCCTGCACCATCTAGAGCTCTGTCTTTAGTCCAGCACATTATAGGATGAAAACTCCACTGCCATGCAGAAACAGCATTAACCGTCTTGGTGTTGACCGACTTAATGCTACAGGCACAGAGCTCTTTCTAACAAACTGATATCCAGCAGCTGTACAACGTAATGCAAGTATGTGTGCTGGTTGTTACACCGGTTATTAATGCACCAGCATTTCACATGTGCCATTCATTAACCTGTGAATTTGAAATGTTAATAACTGAACTATGTTACCTACACTAATGTATTTACGAAATTTCATTACTCTAGATTCATTATTTTTCCGTGTTGTGATTTTTTTTGCCATCAATGTATATCCTCAGAGTTTCTGGGAAGAGACCACAGACCGAACACCAGTTTCGTCATTCCATATTAAGAGGACTGCTCGATTACGAATGCAGTCTCTTCATATCAAACTCTGTACTTCGATACTGCAAACTCATAAGGAAGACAAAGTCACATTAACGACGCAAGAGCGAACAGAAAAAGGCTGAAAATGCCTGACTCCTGACGGAGTGTTATTCACGAAATCACTGTAACGGTTTCTATTTAAAACAACTGTAGCGTGCACACTACGCAAATAAAGAACAAGAACCAATCGCAAACAGAAGCCTGCTAATGTATTGGGACACCTAATGAGAGAGCGCCGACTTCAAAGCAATGTGCATCGTAAGCCTCTTGGGCCATCTCCCAGCTACGCCAAACTTCCTGCGCTCATTGTGACTGTACAATGAAACAAAATGAAAATAGGATAATATGAGGAATTTTGTTAAAGTTGTCGTCATTTACCGTTCTGGGAGCTATCAAATTAACGTCTCCGTTATCAATTGAAACCAATAATAGATGGTATTGGGTTGTATTCTATGTAGTTCAACCAATTTGAAGGGATTTCGTAAGGTTTTTATGAAGAAATTTGTTTGCAGTTATCTCTTGATATGAATTCAACTAAGTGCTTATGGACATGGGAAGAAGCACTAAAAACTAAGGCAGTGGAAAAAGTAAGCAGCTGTTTAAATACATCGCCGAGATATATTAACAAAATAGTAACTGACTTCATTCAGCAGATTGATCTATTAACTGAAAGTGAATGAATATTATTTTATATTTTACTCAGATTGACTGAAAATGAACACTAATGGTGGAGAGTATTTGATTTCATATTTGAGTGTGGAGCATCAACCACAGATTTCGTAGGTCCAAGAGAGCGCAATATTAAGTTTTATCGCTTGGTTTGTTAAGCCCCGCAGACAATCTACAACCAAATTCCGACGAGTTCAGAGAGAAATTTTAACTAGAATTTTCAACCATTCTCGCCCTGTACCATCTTAAAGGAGACGAACCCGCAAATACTAAATATACATAGATAGATGGTACTGTGCACGTTCCAGTACAGAGTAAAAGTAAATTTCAAATACATTTTATTTCCAGAGTATCTTGCATCTATAATAAATTCGAGGCTAGTGCTGGTGGCTTTAGCAGTGTCAAAATTTCCTGGCTGACAGGCCGTGGTTGATACTTTGGATGCAAGATGCTTTGATGCCGACTCCTCGAAGGTTTTTGAGTATAATTTATGAAAAGTAAATCAAAGCGCAACAGAATATTTTGAATCGCTGGTTTTTGTCATGATATAGTTGATTCTCTTGCTACCGAACTAGCTGCTTGCGTCCATTTTAGTGCTCTCAGTCAGGCTTTACTAACTAATACCTTACATGTCTGATCGTTAAACATTTGTTCATGCATCCGCCAGCTGTTTCCGATGCACCCCTTTCTTCTGACAATGTTCATGACATTGCTATTCAAGATCAAGCGCCCTTCCTTCCTTCACATTAATGTATCATTTTATGGTACCAGAGCCTTTCTGGGCTATGATAGATCTGGCACCGCTTTTAAAAATTGTATTGCTTTATGTTGCATAAGCATATGATTCTCAACATTTGCCCATTTTACAACACCAGTCTTCGGAAAAACGTGTATCAATACTTATGACAACTGTCAAGTTTTTTTTTTTAGGTACAATGGTTTTAGTTTTACAAATGCATAAAATACCTCTGCGTGTATCTATTCTGCAACTGCACTGTTGAGGACTTTTATTTTATGTTCAGTTCCGTGATCCCGTATCTCCACATACGTCATTTCGGCATTCTTGCACTGATTTCAAAGGAGAAACTATATTACGGACTCACGTGATGAAACTATAAGGTGACCCGTGTTTAAATGAATTGTATTCCTCAACATGTATAAAAAAATTTTGCTGTCCCAAAAATAATGAATGAGGAAACTTTTGACCACTAAGCAACAACGAATAACAATTACTTTGATTCATCCCGAGAAAATTAGCCACAGCAACAAAATAAGACCTCGGCTTATCTAGCGTAGAAACCAGGGGAAAAGATATTAGTAATTGCAGAATTCACTTAACTGTAATGTAAACTGAAAAGAGATAATACTACATAAATCATTCAAAGAAAACTACATGAAAATTTATCACACTTGTGGTTTGAGTTGAAACGCATATTTTCAAAGTGAAGCTTGTAGTGATTGAAATACTATAAAATGACTTTAGTTTCCCTACAAATCGTCTAACAGTGTCATGGCTGAAGCGGGTGCAAAATTAGTAATTTGTGGCACCACGAACTTCGTCAATAGCAAAGTCAAAATCAGCCTGTAACTTCTCTAAGTCCCTTGATACATCAAAATTAGAGTTGATATTCATGCTGCCTAAATAGTTCCTATACAGAGGGCCCCATTGGTTCAACGATGTTCAAGTTGATTTCTGCTGAACGTATAGTACAAGGAAACCTCACATTGACGCATTTTGCTTCTCTTTCTTAATTCACGTTGTCCGGACTGAAGATCTTCCGACCGCTAACCAACAAGAATTCCCTTTAAAATACACTAATCCCCTTCCCTGTGTTCTTTTCTGTTTCGTCAGCCAACGATATTTGTCCTCCATCTTACAAAGAAAAAACTCGGTCTCTTTTTGTGATCAATGAGGCGGTGTTCATTGTCACAGCAGAGTTTGTCTGTTTAACCAGCAGTTTACATGAGCCAATCTCTGTTATTCTTCTGTCACATGAACATTCGTTTTTTGTGAAATCAAAATATCCAGCAAGGACTCAGTTTCAGAAGGCCCAAAACTGCAGGTTTCCATTCCATTTCTTCAAGACGTTTATCAATGATATTTGGTGCTGCGTGGAGAAGAACTCTGCTTTCTGCTTTTGTGAACAGTAGTGCTTCCTCTTAAACATTCCTCTCTTCCTGGATGGCAAAATGTTAGCGGTGAGAGCTTAGGCCGCAGGTCCTATCCGTGTTTCCCCAAAGATTTAGGTGCCCCAGGGTGGCGCCACAAAAATGTGGCAGGCAGTGGGTTATTGACTCTTATCTCTTCCTTGGGAGAGCTTCTGCAGAATGTTTCCAAGGGTGGTGGTCAACTCTTACTGCCCCTGCAGAACGCTTTCAACGTTTCTCACTGGTACAAAGCATGTAAATCGAAAGGGTAAGGTTATATTATTAACTTACCAACAATCACTAGTGATGTTTTTATCACATTCCTCAGGATCGATTAGATATTTCGATCAACTCGGTTTTTCATTACGAATATGCATATGGTACGTAACAGTTTTCAGAAAAGTAGTCGCACAGCAAAACCCTTTCAAGAGACAGGGTATAGCATTTTGGCTATTCTGGCACCAAATAAAAGTCTGCAGAAAATGTCACTTTTGGTACCAGTATGGTCACTAAACAAACTACTTGCTATATACGTATCTAAGGCACATCGCACCTTGGTTTTGAGTTTTATCCATATTTGCTCATACTCGGTCACAGAGCTGAATGTCTGATCTTGACTATTTTTATGCTCTGCAATTTTCATCCTGTCATTCTTGCCAACCTGCAATTTTCTTTGCCCTTTTCATTACAATCATCGTTATATGTGATGTCGTTTATCCTAATAAAGTCTTACACTCGCTGCTGTCGTACTCTACGTTAACCGATGGGAAAATATTGGGACTGTAAGATTAAGACATTACCATCACGAGTTAGTTCTCTGCGTACTCGAAACAATCTTCAGACGACACATTCAGAACAAGCTCACAAGAGTGTCTGTATCTGGAATTAGTTTTAATCGCATGACTTTCCCGTCGTATAGTTGAAGTTCTTCCCATGACAATAGCGTGGCCCGGAAGCTTACTCGTGATATTGTGAAAGTTGTCCCCGGAGCTTTAATCCACTATAACTCCGCCGGAAGAGATGTAAAAACATCCCTATGCCATGTATGACTTTACCCAAATTATTTCGCGTTCACAGTCTGTTATGTTCTCACTAGATACCCTACCACCACGCACATCAACCATATCCTTGCTGTGTACAGGGTGAACCGTAATTCCATCGCCAAATTTTCACAGCTAGCAGTATGGACCAAAATAAGAAATAATATCCAATAAACATGCTTATCTTGAGAACTACAAGCATTTGTTTGTCTTCGCTACCGTAAAATACATCTCTTCTATTGAACAAGTGCTCATAGCTCTTAAGGTATGCATTTCAAAGTCCGTGTTTGCTACATGTGTTTTTTCTTGTGTTGGTCCATAAATCTACTTCTGAAAGTTTGTCAGTAGAGTTCTGATTCACCATGTATATTTTCCAGTCTAAATTTAGCCTTCCGCTTCTGTTCACTTCATGTTTCAGCCGCCTTTCTGTTCTTAATACTGTGTGGGATGCTATATGGGCTTTATTGATTTTAATGAGTGATTCGAATTCTGGTACCTTATCATGGATGTGTCTTCAGTATACTAAAAACTTTCGGATCTGTAAGACCGGAGCGTTCCTCTCAGAATAAGGTGGCTGACCCGTCTGTAATTTCGGCAAGAGTTTTATTAACGACACTAGAAGGAAGGGTTCCTACAACTTACAGGAGCCCCACGTGCATGCCACGCTTACTCTGCTAGTTTGTGCCGGACCTTTTGTGGCGAAGTCTACAAATCCTCACTTTAGAGCGGAGGTCGAGCGTATTCTAATCAGAGAGCGTATCACTACCGTCTCAACTCTGGTTTAGAACCTCGTGGCTGCTAACCAGAGAACCGCAATCAACTCTGCGAACGATGTGGTACACTGTGAGACTTGCTTGCGCTACACCTCCCTGTGCTGCTTCGACGTTTTGCGATGTAACTTCTTGATATTAACAACAAATTCAACGTAGGAGCGCGCTGCTGTTCCATTTTCTCCTCCTCACAATGAACTTTCCCCATACCCAAAATTTTTTTGCTGAATCTTCCCCTAAGGAACCCACACACTTCACGTGGGAAGATATTTAAGATGTTTTGCAGGTATCAAGTAGCGAACATCCATGTCCTAAGATTATTTCAGAGGTTTCGAAGCTGCTTTTTTTGAAGCTATATTTGTTTCTATTATCTTCTCTGGGAGCCAATACAGCATTTTTCTATTCGTATAGAACGTACTCTTACTTCAAGCTTTTGCTGAGAGGAGCCAGAAACATTTGTTTGCTACATTTGAAGGTGGCATCGTAGCGCATCTATATGACTGCTGTGAATCTCGTCCAATAGAACTGGAGGTCGGCTGTACCTCTTCTTTCTCGACATCGAACACTTTATACCTGTCCTCAGCCACATCGTAAAACACAAGCTGTTGCCAAATGGAGCGTCTCTGATTTCACTGAAGAGCCCAGAATAGCCACGCGCATCTTTGGTTAACGTAATGAGCATTCTGCGGAATGGAATCTCGCGCGCTCTCAACTACGATGGAGCCGCCGGCGAACAAGGACGGCAGAGAACAACGATCAGTGAAGTAACTAGGCTATGGCAGCCGGAGCGCACGCCTTGGTCGCCGTTTCCATGGGAACGCAGTTCTTTTACACGAAAAGTTAGGATTAGGAGAATGAGAGCGGAGGGGGACGGAGGAGAGGATGTAGTGGAAGGAGAACAAAAAGAAGAAGGGAAAGGATTGGAGGGCACTAAGTAACGAACAGAAGTCATGAGGTGTTTCGGTTAGGACAGTGTTATTCAGCAGTTTCATATAGCGTCCATCTGTCTCATACAGAGGTCAGTTAACTCAGTGGAGTTTAATATTATATTTTTTACTTCCTTTATGTCAGGTTTAATCGCATTCTATGAACCAGTTATAACTGATTTCGGTCTACAATAGCCTACAGTACATATTTACATGCTACAAGAGGTGTTATAAGTTTCCGTTCCAAGGCCGTGCAATCCAGAATCGGTATGCCAGCCAGGCGAAATCACCGTGAACACTGAGACGATCACACCGGAGGCGCAGTAGGTTGAATGCAACCAAAATGTTCAAACGCGTGTGAATTCCTAAGGGACCAAACTGCTGAGGTCATCGTCCCTAGGCTTACACAATACTTAAACTAAAATGAAACTTCCTGGTAGATTAAAACTGTGTGCCCGACCGAGCCTCGAACTCGGGAACTTTGCCTTTCGCGGGGAAGTGCTCTACCAACTGAGCTACCGAAGCACGAGTCACGCCCGGTACTCATAGCTTTACTTCTGCCAGTACCTCGTCTCCTACCCTCCAAACTTTACAGAAGCTCTCCTGCGAACCTTGCAGAACTAGCACTCCTGAAAGAAAAGATATTGCGGAGACATGGCTTAGCCACAGCCTAGGGGATGTTTCCAGGAAGTTTCATATCAGCGCACACTCCGCTGCAGAGTGAAAATCTCATTCTGGAAACATCCCCCAGGCTGTGGCTAAGCCATGTCTCCGCAATATCCTTTCTTTCAGGAGTGCTAGTTCTGCAAGGTTCGCAGGAGAGCTTCTGTAAAGTTTGGAAGGTAGGAGACGAGGTACTGGCAGAAGTAAAGCTGTGAGTACCAGGCGTGAGTCGTGCTTCGGTAGCTCAGTTGGTAGAGCACTTGCCCGCGGAAGGCAAAGGTCCCGAGTTCGAGTCTCGGTCGGGCACACAGTTTTAATCTGCCAGGAAGTTTCATATCAGCGCACACTCCGCTGCAGAGTGAAAATCTTATTCTGAATACTTAAACTAACTTATGCTAATAACCACACACACGCCCATGCTCGAGGGAGGACTCGAACCTCCGGCGGGAGGGGCCGCGCAAATAGTGACATGGTGCCTCTAACCACGCGGCCACTCCGCGCGCATTAAATGTGTCCCTTCGGCACAGCATTTCGTCCTGCTACGTGAAGAAGTCGATAACCGCCTGCAACACATCCTCGCCTGCCACGAATCCTTATTCCCCAAGGCCTTTTAAAAGGGGCCGAAGGCATGTCACATGGGGAATGATCGAGTGTCTCCCGCTTGATTTGGGGTCACTTCTTTGTTATGACATTTGCTATATGGGGACGTGCGTTATAATGTAGCAAGCCGACACATCGCCGGCGCACCATTTCATAACGATGGTTTTCGACAGACATGTTGCTCCAGACACATTCGACATTTTCTAATAAATGTCTACCGCTGTCCATAACGTCACCATAGTTGACGTTTCTGCATTTCCAACATGCACGTCGGAAAGAACACCAATGCCACACCACTACCTTTGTAAGTAGGCTGTTTAGGTTTTTGTATTGGTAACGACAAGTAGCGCTCTATATGAAAATCACTGACTGTGCTGTGTGCAGTCTGAGGCTGGTCGGCATTGATGCAATAGTCGCCATTGTGGTGTTGGGCAGTTGGCTGTTAACAGCGCTAGCGTTACGCAGTTGGAGGTGAGCCGCCAGCAGTGGTGGATGTGGGGAGAGAGATGGCGGAATTTTGAGAGCGGATGATCTGGACGTGTGTCCATCAGTGACAGTACATTTGTAAGACTGGATGTCATGAACTGCTATATAGATTTTGACTTTTGAACACTATTAAGGTAAATACATTGTTTGTTCTCTATCAAAATCTTTCATTTGCTAACTATGCCTATCAGTAGTTAGTGCCTTCAGTAGTTCCATATGAAATGTCCCCTTAGAAAAATTAATGAATTACTGTGCTGATAAACCTCTTACATTATTTGCTTTTCAAACAGCTGAGTTAAACTGAACGTACTCAGACATTCACTAATGTGACACACAATATTTTTAGCGCAACGTAATCTGACTGTCAATAATCCCTACAAAAGAATGGCCCTGACTAACATTAACCTATACCTTTCACAAATCACTTACAAAAATCTTCATTGCTCGAACTACTGCAATACACCGAGCGCCACTACTGCCAGCTAAATAAAGGATTCTAACTACTGAAGGCACTAACTACTGATAGGCATAGATAGCAAATGAAAGATTTTGATAGAGAACAAACAATGTATTTACCCTAATAGTGTTTAAAAGTCATAATCTATATAGCAGTTCATGACATCCAGTCTTACAAATGTACTGTCTCTGAATGACACACGTCCGGATCATCCGTTCTCAAAATTCCACCATCTCTCCCCCAACATCCACCACTACTGGCGGCTCACCTCCAACTGCGCAACGCTATGCGCTGTTAACAGCTAACTGCACAACACCACAATGGCGACTATTGCAACAATGCCTACCAGCCTCAGACTGCACACAGCAAAGTCAGTGATTTTCATATAGAGCGCTACATGTCGTTACCAATATAAAAACCTAAACAGCCTACTTACACCTTGCCTACATATTGGTGTTTGTATATCCCCATCGGAGTCGCGCTAAGTTTAATATGCGGTACGCAAAACTTTCCGATTGTCCCTTCTACAGTAAGAAAGAAGAGTAAAGACCTGAGCTGATATCTTTAAAAAATGGAACTGGATTTACTTTTCACTGAAGATCGCTGTTCAGGCTGTGGGACATAAACGAGAGTTTGTAGGCGTGTTTCTAGATCTGAAAAATGAGGTCTATTCAGACTTCACACCAATCGCGGAGGAGTAGCGGTTTGCTTTAAGTACACACTGTAAAACTTGAGACCGTTTGTTTCCCTTGAGGTTCGATGTGGTGAGTTTGTGTTTGTCAAGAATGCCTTTAAGGCGGAAAAGACACAACCATCAACACGTCACCGAGTTTGAAGGAGGTCATGTAATACGGCTAGGAGAAGCTGGATGTTCGTTCACCGAAATTTTAGTAGGAAGGCTGGGAGGGAATGTAGCCACTGTACACAACTGCTTGCAGCGTTGGTTACGACAATGCACGGTTGTAAGATGAGCCCGCTCCGGAGAGCAAAGTGGCATTCCCGAGAGGGAAGATCATCACGTTCGTCGTATGGGTCTGGCTCTTCGCACTGTATTTGCAGCAGCAATTTCAACAACAGCAGGCGCCACAATGCCAGAACGAACTGTTACAGATCGGTTACTTGAACGACAGCCAGAGACTGAAGTCCATTCGACTGACACCGCCATTTGCGAATTCAGTGCTATCAATTGAAGCTCGTTGGAGGGCACAGTGGAGGTCAGTTGTGTTTTCTGATGAAAGCCGTTTCTGCCTCGGTGCCAATGATGGCCATGTGTTGGATAGAACCGAAGCCAGCTGAGGGCTTGTAACTAGACTGTCAGCGTGCTAGCCACACTTAACCTAGACCTGAGTGCAGTTTCGTATGACAGCAGGAGCACTCTCGTGGTTTTCCCAAGGACCATGACTGCAAATTTGTTCGTCAATCTGGAAATTCGACTTCTTGCACTCTCATTCCTGAACAGAATTCCGGGGGGTGTTTTCCAACAGGATAACGCTCACCCACGCACAAATGCTGTAACCCAACGTGCTGTACAGAGTGCCGTTATGTTGGATTGGCCCGATCTGTCTTAAATGGGACACGTGTGGGACATCGTTGGATGGCAACATCAGCATCATTCACAACCAGCATTAACCGTCCCTGTATTGATCGACCAAGAGGAACAAACATAGAACCGAATTCCACAAACTGATATCCGGTATCTGTACGGCTCAATGCATGCACGTTCAGTTGATGTATTCAACACTGTGGAATTAACAGTTACTATTACTGTAACAGCAATTCACATTTGCAAAGGCTTTTCTCGCGCTTACATCATTAACTTCGGAATTTGCGCCGTTAGTCACTTCAATGTTTTACCTAGGCAAACGTATTCCAGAAATATCATTACCCTACTTTAATTATTTCTTGGTAATGGGATTTTCTTATCGTCAGCGTATTTCATTACTGAGTGATTTCTGTTGCTATATTCCTGTATTTCCTCAAACTTTTTTTTAACCTCCTTCTTATGTCAATCGGTTAATTTCTTCTATTACGTAAGCTTCGATCACAGTTGTTTTGGTAATACCTATGCCTACCTTTCTAAGATCTGTGATTGATCTTTTTATGTCCACTCCTCTTCAACTGAACTGTCAATAGTGTTAATCTCGGTAGCAGCGTCCACACCTTCAGCGATCTTCCAACACGTCTCATCCTTCATCAGTACTTCAGCATCCCCTTCGTCACTGATTCTTTCATACAACTCTCTTCAACTTTATTGTATGTATTCACATTTGCGAATGGAGACAGTCATCAACTGTATAATGGACTGATGACAGTGAAAATCTGTGCCAGTCAGGGACTGAAACCCGGCTTTGCCACTTATCGCCAGTGGCCACCGTTATATTTGGCTATGGAGTATGAATCACGGCGGGGCCCATGTGTCCACAACCTAGACTCACATATCCGTTATGTACATTCCCGTCGATGGGAGACATTTTACTTCAAAGTCACTTGCCCAGTGATAGATACCATATTGAAGTGTATCATTCGGCATTCAGCTTCAAAGGCCGGTTCTCCAACTTTTATCAACAATGCTTCTCGAAAAGAATGTCATCTTCCCTCCAGCAATTCGCATTTGAGTTCCCAAAGCATCTCCACAACACTTATATGTTGTTCAAACCTCCTGGTAACAAATCTAGCAGCCCACCTCTGAATTCCTTCGATGTCTTTCTCCAATTCAACCTTTTATGGATCCCAAACCTCGAGCAGCACTCAAGAATAGGTCGAACCAGGGTCCTGTATGCTGTCTCCTTTACAGGTGAACCACTCTTTACTAAAATTCTCCCAACAAACCTGTAAGATGGTAGAATAAATGGTCAGATTCGCAACTTACATGAGACCTTTACAAATCACAATGAGAATGTGAAGATGACATCTAATGTAAATCAGCAGTTATGAGAACATTTGCCTATCAATATGTAATGCAAAAAGGGATTGCAGTCAATCGACGGTAATCAACACACTATTCATATACAATGTATGTCTTCGAGTGGAAGGTAGAACAGGGAACGTAAGTCAAGTCACTTTTAGTTTTGAAAAGCCAGCTCCACAATGGCGTAGTGAAGTCGTGCTGTGGGAGTTACGCCGGAAACCACTTAAAGGGGTGGCAGGTAGGAGGACAGCAACCCCGGGCCAGGTGATTCAAGCGGGAGGGCCGCCAGTAGCATGGCATCTGCACAGGGGCGGAGAAGAAGCTTAAGAAAACTGCGTTTCGGAATTCCGATGGGATACGAACAAAAGAGTGACTCATTTTCTTCCAGCTGGTGCGGTACACAGAAAGGTCAGTGTAATTTAGACTTCTAGAACAGGCAGAAAACGTCCGATTGGCGGAAACGCACTAGGGGAAACCAACCGGCCAAATTATTTAATTGTTCTTGCGAGAACTGAGAGTGCACTATATACACATGCTGCACCAACCATGCACATGTAAATCGCCACATAATAAGACTAGGGCTGAGTACATGTTGAGAAACATAGGGAAAGTTTCTGGTGGAAAGTACACCAAAGACCAGGTTAGTTCTGTAGGAATTTCAGTGGGAAAGAGCGGCCTTGCAGACAGCAGCACGCCACAGCTTACGGTAAATACTGTGTGCAGAGGCATAAACTTTGTTAGTTCACCAGCTTGAGTCCACTGTAAACTCGAACAGCCTTGGGTAATCTCGTCCTCAGATTTGTCACTTGACTAAGCATCCACCATAGACTTGATTGTCATCCTAAATAGTACCGAAATTTGAACTGGGATCAGACGTTTTTCGTACTACGGACCAACATCATAACGTACGGGTGGGGGCAATTCTGTAAAGGGACGTCCAATTAAACTTTCATATTATTGTTCTTAGGATTAATGTTCTTTCAGAGAGTTAATATTTAGCATTGTTGGGTATAAACTTATTTCACTTTCTGATGTTGGCAAGATGAGTTAGCCATTGAGCTGTTTCTATGTTGGTGAGTTGAAAACTGTGAGAATGATGTAATTTTGCGAGAATTAGTGCGACATTAAACTTGTCATTTCACCTCACACAGTTGTTTTCAATTGAAGAATAAGTAGAAAAAATACAAACCCCATGCCTACAAATCCGAAGTCGACCATTCGCTTTATCTTCCACATGCTCGTTCACCACATATTGCTGTGCAACATCATGCCAAGACATTTGAACGACTTGACTGTGTCAAGCGTAATACTAGTAATTCTGTATTCAAACATTACAGGTTCGATGTTTCTACTAATTTGCATGAACTTACATATTTTTTAACTTTTAGACTTAGCTGCCATTCATCTACCAACTAGAAATTTCTTCTAAGTTGTCTTGTACGAGTGTCTGCCTACAGCCACTTATCTTCGTCACCTTAGCGTAAACCACTGCATGATCAGCAAACAGCCCCAGACTGCTGCCCACCCTCTATGCCAAATCATGTATGTATATTTAGAACAATAGCGGTCCTATCTCACTTCTCTGAGGTACTCCTGACGATACACTCGTCTCTGAAGAAGACTCGCCTTCCAAGACAACCAACTGGGTATCATTATTTAAGAAGTTTTCAAGCCACTGACGTATCTGCAAACTTATTGCATATCCTCTTACTTTCGTTAATAGCCTGCAATGGGGTACCGTATGAAGTGCTTTTCGGAAATCTAAAAATATGGAATCTACAGGGCTATTACAAATGATTCAAGCGATTTCATAAATTCACTGTAGCTCCATTCATTGACATATGGTCACGACATACTACAGATACGTAGAAAAACTCATAAAGTTTTGTTCGGCTGAAGCCGCACTTCATGTTTCTGCCGCCAGAGCGCTCGAAAGCGCAGTGAGACAAAATGGCGACAGGAGCCGAGAAAGCGTATGTCGTGCTTGAAATGCACTCACATGTCAGTCATAACAGTGCAACGACACTTCAGGACGAAATTCAACAAAGATCCACCAACTGCTAACTACATTCGGCGATGGTATGCGCAGTTTAAAGCTTCTGGATGCCTCTGTAAGGGGAAATGAACGAGTCGGCCTGCAGTGAGCGAAGAAACGCTTGAACGCGTGCGGGCAAGTTTCACGCGTAGCCCGCGGAAGTCGACGAATAAAGCAACCAGGGAGCTAAACGTACCACAGCCGACGGTTTGGAAAATCTTACGGAATAGGCTAAAGCAGAAGCCTTACCGTTTACAATTGCTACAAGCCCTGACACCCGATGACAAAGTCAAATGCTTTGAATTTTCGGCGCGGTTGCAACAGCTCATGGAAGAGGATGCGTTCAGTGCGAAACTTGTTTTCAGTGATGAAGCAACATTTTTTCTTAATGGTGAAGTGAACAGACACAATGTGCGAATCTGGGCGGTAGAGAATCCTCACGCATTCGTGCAGCAAATTCGCAATTCACTAAAAGTTAACGTGTTTTTTGCAATCTCACGGTTTAAAGTTTACGGTCCCTTTTTCTTCTGCGAAAGAAACTTTACCGGACATGTGTATCTGGACATGCTGGAAAATTGGCTCATGCCACAACTGGAGACCGACAGCGCCGACTTCATCATTCAACAGGATGGTGCTACACCGCACTTCTATCATGATGTTCGGCATTTCTTAAACAGGAGATTGGAAAACCAATGGGTCGGTCGTGGTGGAGATCATGCGATTTCTTTCTGTGGGGTTATGTGAAAGATTCAGTGTTTAAACCTCCTCTACCAAGAAACGTGCCAGAACTGCGAGCTCGCATCAACGATGCTTTCGAACTCATTGATGGGGACATCTGCACCGAGTGTGGGAGGAACTGGATTATCGGCTTGATGTCTGCCGAATCACTAAAGGGGTACATATCGAACATTTGTGAATACCTAAAAAAGCTTTTTGGGTTTTTGTATGTGTGTGCAAAGCATTGTGAAAATATCTCAAATAATAAAGTTATTGTAGAGCTTCAGTCATTTGTAATAACCCTGTACTTGTTGCCCTTCATCAATAATTGTCAGTATGATGTGGAAAAAGGGCAAGTTGGGCATCGCACGAGTGATGCCCTCTAAAACGAAGCTAATCCGTGGACATTTTCTTCTGTCTCAAGAAAGGATATTATATTCGAAGTGAGAATATTTTCAAGGATCCAGCAGCAAACAGAAGTTAGGGGTACTGGTGTGTAATTTTTCGGTCCGTTCCTTCGCGATACTAAAAGGTATCAGATAGATTATATAATGGTAAGACAGAGATTTAGGAACCAGGTTTTAAATTGTAAGACATTTCCAGGGGCAGATGTGGACTCTGACCACAATCTATTGGTTATGACCTGTAGATTAAAACTGAAGAAACTGCAAAAAGGTGGGAATTTAAGGAGATGGGACCTGGATAAACTAAAAGAACCAGAGGTTGTACAGAGATTCAGGGAGAGCATAAGGGAGCAATTGACAGGAATGGGGGAAATAAATACAGTAGAAGAAGAATGGGTAGCTTTGAGGGATGAAGTAGTGAAGGCATCAGAGGATCAAGTAGGTAAAAAGACGAGGGCTAGTAGAAATCCTTGGGTAACAGAAGAAATATTGAATTTAATTGATGAAAGGAGAAAATATAAAAATGCAGTAAGTGAAACAGGCAAAAAGGAATACAAACGTCTCAAAAATGAGATCGACAGGAAGTGCAAAATAACTAAGCAGGGATGGCTAGAGGACAAATGTAAGGATGCAGAGGCTTATCTCACTAGGGGTAAGATAGATACCGCCTACAGGAAAATTAAAGAGACCTTTGGAGATAAGAGAACGACTTGTATGAATATCACGACCTCAGATGGAAACCCAGTTCTAAGCAAAGAAGGGAAAGCAGAAAGGTGGAAGGAGTATATAGAGGGTCTATACAAGGGCGATGTACTTGAGGACAATATTATGGAAATGGAAGAGGATGTAGATGAAGATGAAATGGGAGATATGATACTGCGTGAAGAGTTTGACAGAGCACTGAAAGACCTGAGTCGAAACAAGGCCCCCGGAGTAGACAATATTCCATTGGAACTACTGACGGCCGTGGGAGAGCCAGTCCTGACAAAACTCTACCATCTGGTGAGCAAGATGTATGAAACAGGCGAAATACCCACAGACTTCAAGAAGAATATAATAATTCCAATCCCAAAGAAAGCAGGTATTGACAGATGTGAAAATTACCGAACTATCAGCTTAATAAGTCACAGCTGCAAAATACTAACACGAATTCTTTACAGACGAATGGAAAAACTAGTAGAAGCCAACCTCGGGGAAGATCAGTTTGGATTCCGTAGAAACACTGGAACACGTGAGGCAATACTGACCTTACGACTTATCTTAGAAGAAAGATTAAGGAAAGGCAAACCTACGTTTCTAGCATTTGTAGACTTAGAGAAAGCTTTTGACAATGTTGACTGGAATACTCTCTTTCAAATTCTAAAGGTGGCAGGGGTAAAATACAGGGAGCGAAAGGCTATTTACAATTTGTACAGAAACCAGATGGCAGTTATAAGAGTCGAGGGACATGAAAGGGAAGCAGTGGTTGGGAAGGGAGTAAGACAGGGTTGTAGCCTCTCCCCGATGTTGTTCAATCTGTATATTGAGCAAGCAGTAAAGGAAACAAAAGAAAAATTCGGAGTAGGTATTAAAATTCATGGAGAAGAAATAAAAACTTTGAGGTTCGCCGATGACATTGTAATTCTGTCAGAGACAGCAAAGGACTTGGAAGAGCAGTTGAATGGAATGGACAGTGTCTTGAAAGGGGGATATAAGATGAACATCAACAAAAGCAAAACAAGGATAATGGAATGTAGTCTAATTAAGTCGGGTGATGCTGAGGGAATTAGATTAGGAAATGAGGCACTTAAAGTAGTAAAGGAGTTTTGCTATTTGGGGAGCAAAATAACTGATGATGGTCGAAGTAGAGAGGATATAAAATGTAGGCTGGCAATGGCAAGGAAAGCGTTTCTGAAGAAGAGAAATTTGTTAACATCTAGTATAGATTTAAGTGTCAGGAAGTCATTTCTGAAAGTATTCGTATGGAGTGTAGCCATGTATGGAAGTGAAACATGGACGATAAATAGTTTGGACAAGAAGAGAATAGAAGCTTTCGAAATGTGGTGCTACAGAAGAATGCTGAAGATTAGATGGGTAGATCACATAACTAATGAGGAAGTATTGAATAGGATTGGGGAGAAGAGAAGTTTGTGGCACAACTTGACCAGAAGAAGGGATCGGTTGGTAGGACATGTTCTGAGGCATCAAGGGATCACCAATTTAGTATTGGAGGGCAGCGTGGAGGGTAAAAATCGTAGAGGGAGACCAAGAGATGAATACACTAAGCAGATTCAGAAGGATGTAGGTTGCAGTAGGTACTGGGAGATGAAAAAGCTTGCACAGGATAGAGTAGCATGGAGAGCTGCATCAAACCAGTCTCAGGACTGAAGACCACAACAACAACAACAACCTTCACCACTCTTATATATTGTTGTCACCTGCGCCTTCCTCCCGTCCCTTGGGACTTCGTGCTGGGCGAGTGGTGTGCGATAAATGCAAGCTAGGTAAGGTGCCAATGCCGTTGTGAAATCAAACTGGGATTCTACTGGGATGTCGACTACTCTAGCGACATCTGTAGTGTATTTATCTAAAACGAATAACTGTTGGAACTTTCGTTGTAATGTCCCCGATAGAGGGTGCGCGGATCGCAAACAGTAGGGAGCGCGCAGCTAGCTTCGCTATACCTACAATTCTACGACCATTTTGTTAATAGAGCGAGTTCGACAGCGTTTTAGGGAACATTTTGTTGACCAGATAATGTCCGTAATAATCGGGTATGAATTTTTAACTGTAGTTTTTCGAACATAGGGGCGAAAATTTTGTACAGCTTTGAGGGAACGAGTATTCATTTACAGCTCCACTCCTTTTTTTTCCTATCGTAGCATTTAAATATGGACACTCTAAGCCGAAACGGCTTTTGACTACCTCAAAGAATATGACTGTGATTCAAATTAAATGATGTTTATAATAAATAAATTCTGTATCTCCTTCAATGGATTTTGTGTTTGTCCAAATACATTCTATTCTCTCGTTTTGTATATTACGATTTTGTTTGTTCGTCAATGACACAAAGAAAGAGGAATGGAATTACTGTCACAATTACTGTGACTCCAGACTTGTGGTATCGTCGGAGTTTACGACGACTGTACGCGATGCTACGATAGCGCCCTTCAGAAGTCAGCCCAGTACAGCAACTCCTGACTGGGGCTAGCGGAATCTTCGCTCTCTCCATAATCTCCATCTTCGCCGCAAATCGACGGTTGGCGCTACATATGCAAATGGAGGTCGCCGCTAATTAACAAGCCCTTAAAGTAGTTAATATTATATATCTGTCCCTCAAAAATGTCGGCACACACCGACAGCGTGGGGATAAAGACACTACGAAAATTGGAAGATTGTCATGAAAGTTTTATCGACATGGCGTGTCCATCGATGCACCATAATTGTCAGTTTTCATGAAGCTACAGATCAGGGAAACAAAGGACAGTATTCAGTTGGATGAATTAGTATCACTTCAATAGCGAAAGACAAGCCCTTTTTGTTGTTGCTTTTGCCAGTGTGGTTGCTTGTATCAGTGTAAGTAAAAAAGTTGTGTATATTTCACTGATGCAAATGTATGTCTTTGTATTTATATTTTAAACAGTCTCCCTCGTATACATCTCCTAGAATTGGAGACACAGTAAACAAATGCTAGGCGACGAGGCTGAGACAGAGAGATATTTAGGTGTGATGTATATAATTTTTTTGTATTAAGATTATAAGTTGGTTGTACGGATTTAGATTCAATTTCCGCATCAGAGCTAGTCGTTAAACAAATAGTCAGTACAAACTCGTCGCCGAAATTGCAAATTTTCTTTTTACTTTAGAGAGCGTATAACGCGTTTAATTTTTCTTTCTTTGCAGGCTAGAGCGTCTAAAGTGCTTCTTCTTCTTTTGTCCTCGTTCTGTGGAGCCATTAGGCAATCACGTGCTTTTGTTATGGTGCACGTTCTGTTCTGTATGTTAACTGAATGCTTGTGTAAAAAGTGCACATGACTTATTTAGCTTCAGAGAAGTGACATTACCAAACTATATACATGCATTACACAAATGCTTAATCGTCAGTCGGTATCGTGAATGTTTCATGAAATAAACTGTATCGTGAGGTGAAACTTCCTGGCAGATTAAAACCGTGTGCCGGACCGAGACTCGAACTCGGGACCCTTGCCTTTCGCGGGTGTTTACATACCCCAGACTTTTACCACATTTTCTAGTCAGGCATGTGGACAGAAATATAAAGTAATGAATAGAGGCTACCCCGGTGTTATATATTATTTACTAACATCAAAACAGGTTTACAAAGGAAAATATAACAATGTCCTTTTTTAAAAAAACTTTAAATCATACAATTGGCAATTAAGAGCAGTGCAGTTATATGCGTTAGTGTGCAAATTATAAAGCAAAACAAAGATTAATCAGGTTAGCTTTAATTTCACAAATACTACACTTGAGCACATTTTCATTCATCCACACACTTGTGGCAGATTGAGTTACATCGATTCCTCCACAAACTCGTACACATTCAACAATATCTGATATATATCCGGTTCAGATTCAGTTCAGTATCGCCTTTCGTTGGCAGTTTCAACGTCACTGTCTTCAGTATCTGCTAGCTAGTTAACGTAACCACTGAGTGACAATAGCCTTGAAATCTGGATCTGAAACATCCACGCTGACCTTCATAACCATGTCTATTGATATTTCTGTAAGTAATGCGAAATATAAAGTGTTTAAAATTGAGTTTATAAAGTAAACTACGTGGTTTAGTCAGGTCGTATGTTACTGATCCTACGTACCAAGTCAGATTAATAGGAGATCACAACAGTGAGTATTCACTGAGAAGCTCATAACTAACTTAACGAAAGCTGCTAATAAGCGCCGGCCGGTGTGGCCGAGCGATTCTAGGCGCTTCAGTCTGGAACCGCGCGGCCGCTACGGTCGCAGGTTCGAATCCTGCCTCGCGTATGGATGTGCATGATGTCTTTAGGTTAGTTAGGTTTAAGTAGTTCTAAGTTCTAGGGGACTGATGACCTCAGATGTTAAGTCCCATAGTACTCAGAGCCATCTGAACCATCTGCTAATAAGCAGCATGCACACTGGAATGTTGGAAGGAGTACCTTCATGCCCCACAACAAAACTAGCAAATAACTATATAAAACTGCTAATGAACCTCAGAAGTATGGAGGTTTCACGGTGAAAACTGTTTCCTCAAGGAGAGCGGGCAACTAACATTATGAATAAAGCAGACCACGTGGTGAATCTCAGACATACTTAGCCGATGTCCACTACAAATTTTACAGAACGCATAGATAGCCTAACCAGTTCTATAAATAATAGGAACAACAACTTAGAGGCAAGACTAGTAAATACAAATATAGTCGTACTTGCAGTAGAAACGTTTCGCGATGCCAATATCCCAACTATGGCAAAGTTTTAAAAGCATCGCAATCCGTGAGCAACCAACTACAAGTGAGTGGAGCGCAAGAAATACAGGACTTCTTGGAGTTATTTTCGCGCCTGCAGTTGCTGACGTGAACATTGGGTGTTCAACACGAGCCTGCTAGCAGCAATAAGTTCGTGTTGCACAGTGCCGCAAGCGTAATCAATTCGCAGTGCGACCAAGCCGGCATAAAGCCCAAGCGTGCCAAAGTCGTGAGCTGAGTGCATCATAACGCACAGCCGTAAATATTGCTTTTTCCGCGAAGCACAATCCTCATATTGTCATAAAATAGAACACACAGAACAAGCATGCTTACAGAAGAACCGTAAATTGAATTCCTTTCCATGTAGACTTTGGGTACAGAAACTGGAAAGGAGCGAGCTACCACAATCGGACTTCAAAAGCGCTGCTCCCAGCAGAATTCAGTCCAAACGAAATAGATATCAGGTGAACCGCGAAATTAAACGCACAAAGCAAAAATTTGCTGTTAGAGAGTTAAATCAGCTCTACTGGTGCTTCCGTTACTTTACATAATCAGCAGATATGTGAACATTTAGTACTCCCTAAACACAAGGAAACAAATCTGCATCTTACTGCTTACAAAGGCGAAATAATTTCTGTTTCCTGGAAGGGACAAACAAAAAAAGTTCAACGAACGCAATAAGACTCACTATAGTTCAGTCCATCACTAAATCCCTTTGGCGTGGCAATTAAAATATGTGCGCATGCAATCAGTACAGGGATTTTCATACGAGAGCAGTAAACAGTTATGTGACAAAAATAGAAACATTAGTTGATGGCACACTGAGTTAAGCAAAGAACGTCAAAGCATATATATAATGCTTAAACATAATTCCAAACCTAAATGTCACAGAGTATGTTCAGTGCCACACGTAGGTACCGAATTAAAACGACTGGAACAAATAGGCCCCCTGAAATCCATTTCATTAAGCCAATAAGCATCTCCATTCGTAATAAAGAGGAACGAGAATGGCAAAACTAGACACTGCGCAGATATCAAAGCAACTGAAAGTGTTCACACAGTAAAAGATTTATCCCCACTTTCACGTACAGAGGAATTAATGTACAGATTATTAGGAGGAAGGTTTTTCTCAAAAACAGATTAGCAGGCGCCTACCCGTAACTTCCCTATACTTCATGGTAATTAACACGCATAGCCTTCCTTCAGAATTGCCTCAGGTTTGACTGAAAGTTTGCCGGAACGTGTGACGACGAAGGTTCTCCCATGTTCCAGTTGTTTCGACCATATATGCCAAAGGACACCGGAAGTCTGCTGCAGTAGTGTTGAATGCCTTTCTCAGCTCTTAAAAGAAGCAAGATTGAAATGCAGTTTGCAAAAATGAACGAAATTTAACATAGAAATTGAATATTTAGGGCATATCATTGATGTTCAGGGTGCACATGTAGAGACTATTCGACACTTACCTTCCCCTAAAAATGTTCATACGCTGTTTGCAGTTCTCGGATAAGTTAATTATTATCTAGGATTTGCTAGAAGTAACTCAAATTATGGCACTGTTGTGTAGCTTAGACGTAAATATGTTCATTTAAAGCAACCAGGAATTAATATTTTAGAAGATTCAAAATACTGTTTTCTCGGATCCGTGGCCGGAAGTGTCAGAATCTTGAACTTGACAGGGAAGATAGAGAACCTGAAAAGGGAAATGCTAAGGCTCAGACTAGGTAGAGTGGCGGTCAGTGAAGTGAAATGGAAAGAAGAATTTCTGGCCAGATGAGTATAGAATACTATCAACAGCAGCTGATAATGGATAACTGGAGTAGGATTCGTTATGGATAGGAAGATATCGCCGAGAATGACTTACTGTGAACAGTTCAGTGATAGGACAGCAAACCATCAGCGACAACGACAGATCCGGTATACATGCCGACGTCGCAAGCCAAACATGAAGAGATTCAGAGATTATCTGAGGATACTGAATGTGTAATTCAGTACGAAAAGGGAGACGAAAATCTAATAGTCAAGGGGGAATGCAATACGGTTCTAGGAGAAGGAGAGAGAAGAGAAATACAGATGAAGTTGTGCAATAAATTCCAGGTAGTCACAGCGAATATTCTGTTCAAGAATCACAAAAGAATGAGGCATACTAGCAAAAGGCCGGGAGACAGGTAGAGACACCGAAATCAGGTACTGGTTTGTAAGGCGTACCGAAGAGTAAGACTCAGATTACTTCTTAGCAGTGATGAAAAATAAGATGAAGCTTAAGAGACTACCCAGGATGATTCAATGCGAAAAAAAGTGGGACAATGAAGTAGTAAGGAATGAAGACACGCATTTGAAGTTCTCTGAGTACATAAAGACTGCGGTAAGGAATAGCTCAGTAGCCAGTTCAGTTAAAGAGAAATAGTCATCCCCAAAAAGAGCAATCACCGAAATTGGAAGCAAAAACAATGGCAGTTCAGTTAAAGAGGAATAATCATCTCTATAAAAGGGCAGTAACAGAAGTTGGAAGTAAAAGCATAGGTACTAGGCGAAGAAACAATGAGTAACAGAAGAAACGCTTTAGGTGATCGATGAACGTAGGAAGCAGAATTATTTTCAGGGAAATTCAGGAATACAGAAGTGAAAGTTATTTAGGAATGAAATAGCTAAGACGAAATGACTGCAAGAAGAATGTGAAGAAATTCAAAAAAGTATGATTATCGGAAGGACTGGCTCGGCATGTAATAGAGTCAAAACAATCTTGATTTAAATTAATTCAAATGGTTCAGATGGCCCTGAGCACTATGGGAATTAACTTCTAAGGTCATCAGTCCCCTAGAACTTAGAACTACTTAAAACTAACTAATCTACGGACATCACACACATCCATGCCCGAGGCAGGATTCCAACCTGTGACCGCGGTCACGCGGTTGCACACTGTAGCGCCTAGAACCGCACAGCCACCCCGGCCGGCATTGAAATTAAAGACTACAGTCGTAATATTAAGAGATCGATAGCAATTATACCGATAAATGCAGAAGAGAGAACGGGTAGGTGTAAAGAGTGAACTGAAGGCTTCTATGGAAAAGAAACTCTGATGACGCGATAGAAGAAGTAATAGGAGAAAATAAAGAAGAGACTAGGACCTAGCGTTAAAATCGTAATTTGAAAGAGCTTAGGAAGGCTTAAGATTGAATAAGTCAGAAAGGCTAGAAAACATTCTATCGGAATTGCTAAAATAACTGATGGAAGTGGCACGAAAATGACTACTCACGGCGGCATGTAGAATGTATGGGTCTAGCGATACGCCATCTGACTTTCGGGGAAACATCATCCACATAATTCAGAAGGTTGTAAGATTGCGAGAATTATCGGACAGTCAGCTTAACAGCTCATGTATGCAAGTTGCTGACAACAATAGCTTACAGAAGGACGGAAAAGAAAACTGAGGACCTGTTAGACGATCTGTTTGGCTTTAGAAATTGCAGAGAGGCAATCATAACGTTGCGGTTGACATTATAATCAAGACTGAAAAAATCAAGTGATCTTCATTGGATTTGTCGACCTGGAGAAAGCGTTCGAAAATGTCAAATATTGTAAGATGTTCCAAATTATGAGGAAAAGGGGGGTTATTATAGGGAATGGTGGGTAATATATAATATGTGCAAGAGCCAAGAGGGAGCAATAAGAATGGGAGACTAAAAACGAAATTGTCGGATTAAAAAGTGAGTAAGTCAGGGACGTAATCGAGGGCCCCTACTGTTCAATCTACACATGGAAGAACCAGTGACGGAAATAAAAGGAAAGTTCCGGAGTGGAATTCAAATTCAGAGTGAAAGGCTGTCAATGATAAGATTAACTATTGACGTTGGTAGAACCGGTGAAAGTGAAGAAGTGCCGTAACATGACGTGCCAAGCCCTCGACTAATGTCTGAAGTAGTGCTGGAAGGAACTGACACCATGAATCCCGCAGGTCCGTCCATAAATCCGTAAGAGTACGAGGAGGTGGAGAACTCTTCTGGACAGTATGTTGCAAGGCTTCCCTAATATGCTCAATAATGTTCATGTCTGCGGAGTTTGGTGGCCAGTGGAAGTGTGTAAATTCAGAAGAGTGTTCCTGGAGCCACCGTGTAGCAAATCTAAACTTGTGGGGTTTCGCGTTGTCCTTCTGGAATCGCCAAAGTTCGCCGGAATGCACAATGGACAGGACATGAATGAATTCAGGTGATTAGACAAGATGCAGTCGTCAAGGGAGCACGAGAGGGCCTTCGGATTCGAAAGCCCACATCGATGATATTTCGTTGAATGGTTCGCACAGTCACACTTGTTTGTGGCCTAGCACTGAAATCTGCAGCAGTTTGTGGAAGTGTTGCACTTCTGTCACATTGAACGATTCTCTTTAGTCGTTGTTGGTCCCGTTCTTGCCGCGGGGGGTAGCCGTACGGTCAGAGGCGTCTTGTCACAATCGGGAGGCTTCCCCCGTCGGACGTTCGAGTCCTCCCTCGGGCATGGGTGTGTGTGTTGCCCTTATTGTAAATTACTTTAAGGTAGATTAAGTAATGTGTAAGCTAATGGACCGATGACCTCAGAAGTTTGGTCCCATAAGACCTTACCACAAATTACAAAAAAAAAAAAAAACCCGTTCTTGCAGTATTTTTGTTTTCGGCCGCAGTGATATGGGACATTTGATGTTTTACCGTGTTCCTGATATTCATGGTATACTGGTGAAATGATCGCGCTGGAACACCCCCACTTCATCGCTAAACCGGAGACGCTGTGTCCCATCGCTCGTGCACCGACTACAAAACCAAGTTCAAACACATTTATATCTTGATGACCTGTCATTGTAGCAGCTGTAACCGATCTAACAACTGCGCCAGGCACATATTGTCTTATATAGACGTTGCCGACTGCAGCGCCGTATTCTGCCTGTATTTGAATACGCGTGCCTGTACCAGTTTCTTTGGCGGTTCAGTGTAGCTATTTATGTGATATTTTTGGTCATCCCGTTTCCCTCATCTACTATTTGGTATTATGATCATCGGCGAATCACTCAGCCAAAAGAAAATGATCATTCACTATGTTTGCTGAAATATTATGTTCCTACTGTGTGACAACATAAAAAGAATTTAATTTCGGATTCAGTAGTTCAGTAATAGCATGAACAAAAAATGGTGTAATATTATTTCATACGCCCAATGAAAAAAACCAGAGTCCTGATGATGGCGTTTTGCAGCATAATATTTTACCTAGGGGACACAGGGATATAAGCAAGAGAAAACCACTAGCTCACCGACATTGCACCTGGCGTGGTATGCCAAAACAGAATGAACTTACTATACACTTCACGCTTGCGTGGAAAACCCGGCAGATGGACTCCAAAAATTTTTCAATTGAACATTAGTCGAAGGTAGTAGGCAACGCATTCCTACACATTTCGCTGTTCACTTTTGCTGCTAAACATCGCCGCCGCCCTCGGTGAACAGCCATTTGTAATTCCCATGAATTCCAGAAGCGGCGCTAACTAACACTTTCATAGAAGTCACTTCTGTTTCGTGCCTCGGAGAAGTGTCTCATGTCATCTTTGCAGACAGTGGTATTCGGCTTTATTCACAGGAATTTCTGAGATTCTGTCAGGAAAATAGATTTCAGCATATGGGAACGGCTCCGTTACTTCGTCATTCGAATGCCTTTGACGAGTACAATGTACGTTCTTTCAAGGACCAGTGTGCTTCGTACACACGAGGAAACGCTCTTTCATTATTTCATGGTACTTGATGTATAATGCCAATTGGAGCAAAAGTTACACCGTCTTCCTCAACGTGGTTTAATGCATGTACTACATTATTTTCACAATGAAGTACCACGAAAATGGCAGAATCCTCTATCAAGTTTCCAACAAATCACACAACTGGCAGTCGGAATTTGTCATTCAGATTACCGACAGAAAAAACTATATCATTCAGAGCAACAGAGGCACGCACAAAAGGGCTCAAAAATCCACTTCAAAATTGGTTTAAATGATTCTGAGCACTATGGGACTTAACTGCTGTGGTCATTCGTCCCCCAGAACTCAGAACTACTTAAACCTAACTAACCTAAGGACATCACACACATCCATGCCCGAGGCAGAATTCGAACCTGCGACCTTAGCGGTCACGCGGTTGCAGACTGTAGGGCCTAGAACCGCACGGACACTCTGGCCGGCAAAAATCCACTTAGACTTTGATAGTACTATAGATTTTCGTATTCAGAAGCGCTGGCAGAAAACAGCACCACAGCTATTTAGTATTGCGGAAACCAGGGATCCATTTGGAAGCGTCAACAGACGATGCGACATCCCTGGAAGTCGAACGGTACGCACCTACGACACACTGCTTACTCGGAGACAAATGCGCATTTTGAACGGCACCAACTTCCGTAGTCACCCATCCAACTCCACCAGTTCCACGATAGCATAGCCCTTCCCCCAGTCGTCGCGTAGTCACATTACGCGAAGACGCTGAGTAAATTTGGCGAGAGAGGGTTGAGGGATCGGCGCTGCTTTCACCGACCGCACACAATGCTGCCATCACGCCCCCAATAAGTTTACCGCACCTACTCGTCATAGCCGATTTCGTCGAGTCTTTCTTTTTCTTGCGTACTCAAAGACTGACCGGAAATGAAAATGATGGAAGTGAGAGCTCTAGTTGGCCGGGGGTTTAGAAAAAAGTAGCATTTTTTGTGCTAGTCGAGCGAGGCATGAGCCCTTTGCGTTAGCGTGATGTCCACTCAATGGGTGGTGCAGTGGAAAGGGTACAGAACGTAGCTAACAGTGCCCACTTGAGTCTCTTTAAAAGTCGACGCTCTTGGAGAACCTGGGAGAAAATGTGATGAACTTGGAAGACTACCATCAAAACTTCATACAAATAGTGAGTCCACCCCTTGAGACAGTCATCAGTATCCAAGAAGGACATCATGTGGTGTCACGTATCGACACATACCTCCTGGCGTCACAAAGTTGGCAATAGAATTGTAGGGTTCCGTCAGACGCCAACAGAATTCGTGAGGATTCCGGTGGACCCAGTGGTGGACACTTGCTGAGACACGCCTCCGGCTTCTCTGAACTGGGAGTGGCCTTTGTGACTATGATACAGGAATGCCAGGGCCAGCCACCCAAATCAGTAGCATTTGGAGCCTCTTCGCTAGATGCTACGCAGATGTTCTGACACAACCGTTGGTGCTTTAGTTCAGAGATCCTCATCTGTCCGCTAATTAGTTCTGCTCCGGTCCAGCTTTCATACGACAGCAATTGCCGCACCCCTCCGTAGCCACTTCTCCTTATCATTGTTTACGAACCAATACTCAACATACCTGGCAACAATTACTAGGGCGAGCGTGTTGCAGTCTTCAAGTGGATGTCCTCCATTTTCTTTCCTTTTGGTTGTTTTTTATTCGGCTGCCTTGCCTTGCTTCTGTTCTTTACGTACTGGGTTCTGATGTTGCTGCTTTTGCATTCTCTTTTGCCGGCCGGAGTGGCCGAGCGGTTTTAGGCGCGTCAGTCTGGAACCGCGCGACTGCTACGGTCGCAGGTTCGAATCCTGCCTCGGGCATGGATGCGTGTGATGTCCTTAGGTTAGTTAGTTTTAAGTAGTTCTAAGTTCTAGGGGACTGATGACCTCAGAAGTTAAGTCCCATTGTGCTCAGAGCCATTTTAACTATTTTTCCCCCCTGTGTTCTTTTTGTTTTCCGCTGTTTGCATTTGTATTTTGCTTAATTGATAATAGCTACTGCACTGCAGTCACCTGTTTCGCCACCTGCAGTGATGTGACTCGGTTTATTCAGTTCCAGAGTCAACAAATGCTACAACAGATTGACGTGATGAATCGCTTAATGACGGCACAAATGACTACACACCAGACGGTGGACCCAACGGCAGCGCCAACTCCTGCACCGCCAGCATATGTGTAACAACTTCTGACACCAATTGTAACAACTGCTACGGCTTATGACACTAAATGTAACAATTGTGTTACTAAATGTGACACTTCTGTCACTCAATGTAACTGTGTTTTCTCTTTTGATGCTGTCAATTGTCAGGATGAGCATTCTAAAGCATTCTGTCAGGGTGAAAATATTAAATAAATTAACTTTTCTCTCTTACAACATGTGGGCAGGGTGGGTTCTCCCTTGGCTCGGGTATGAGGTCGAATGAAACATCATTTTTACATAAGATAACTTTTATTGAAAGTTTCGTACAACTGTATCTTACTGGGACGTTCCGGTTCGGAGAGCGGCGGCTATGTCGTTTGTGAAGTCTTCTTGCTGCGGCAGCGGCGGCGGCGGCGGCGGCGGCGGCGTCTGATTACGCGTAGCGGTGTGTATCTCGTGTCGCCGTCTCGCCCAGCTGACCGGAGACGCGCAGCGCGAGGTGGCCCGTTTAATTATTGCGAGCGACGTCGTGCATCGGATGGTGATACCTTGAATGTGGCGTCCCAGTGTTTCTCATCTCTAAGCGGCCGCGTGTGTTGTGCGTCGACCAGCGGAGCGGCGCGGCGGGGCAAGGCCAGTGTCCCGAACTCGAACCACGGACTCCCGCTTGCCAGTCTTCGGCTGTCAGGTCTTTATCCCAGCTCACAGGTGACTGCTGAGGTGAGGCCGTCTCCTTCCCGTCCTCACGAGTCACCCGGGTACGTAAAAATCAGACTTCCAATACCTTTTCTGTCTTCTGGCGCCGCGGCTGCTGCTTGCTATTCCATTACAGCGGCGGACTTGGTGCGACTGTGCATGATGTAGTCTCTTCTTGCATGACGGTCTTCAGCACCGAAACTGACTGAAAACTACTGCTACTCTTCTTTTCTTCCTTCGTCTCTCGTCTTCGTCTCCGTCTGTCTTCATCTGTCTTCATCCGTCTTCATCTGTCTTCATCTGTCGTCATCTGTCTTCAACTGTCGTCATCTGTCTTCAACTGTCGGGCCCACCGCGTCTCGTGTATTTATTCACTTCAGTTTACTGGAGGTGAACGACTTCACGGCCATTGCCTCTTCTGTCACGTTGAAAAGCTTCTCGAAGAATCTTCGTGACCTCGGTCATTGGCTCTTGGAATGTAGGCGAGGGCCTTTGCTCATGCGACAACTTAGAAACACGTGAGCCGGTCGGGCGATGCCCTGACGGCTGAATCGACAGCGCCCGCTTATGTGGAACTCGCTGACTCCACGGTCATTGTTTCTTCTGTTCTGCCCGCTGAATGCCAGTATGTAACTCTCTAAACTAAACCAAGTTTTCCATTTATATTCTAATTTCTTAGTTCACTTTGATTTCACTAATTTATTTACTTAAGTACCACTCAACATATGTGCTGTCAAGACTGGACAGAGTAACTCGCACGTTCCAGCGGACACATCGCAGCGCATTCCGCCCAAGATACTAACAAACAATGAGTGACTAGTTACAGACTGTGTGCCAAATTGTTTCTCACGTTCCGCCCCGAACTAGTACAATGTGAGGTCCTCTTGCAGGCGCTTAAAAGGTATTATGAGGATAGCATAAAAGTGGGCTGCCCATTACAAATAGTTTAGGTTGCGTAAGCAACAAGGACAGAGATACCATCAATTGCTGACTGAATTGCAATGTCTTACTGGACTGTGCAGATTCAGATGCGACTTAGGCAAATATTGCAGCGGTACAATATTCTTGACGCCATCACGTACAATGTAGCCTACTCTGAGTTCGGAAACAGATCCTTAAATACCCTGACCATTTCTTGCAACAGGTTTTGCTGGTTCCAGGTTATCAAGATACCAGCGAAAGAGCAGTAGCCAGGTTCGAGGTAGCACCTGTCTGTTCTGTAGGTAGCCATGGCAAACAAGCGTCTCAGCCAGCTCGCAAAGAGTAGCCCGGCGGCCACAGACACAGTGCTCACGTACACATGTGTCGCATCCGGCACAAGGTGTGAAGTCTTGCCCTCTATGTAATGTGGCACATGATCACCGATCTTGCCCATCGTATGAAGTGAGTTGCTTTTTTTTGCAGCAAACGGAGACATGTACAGTCTCAGTTCTTGCAGAACCGAAAGGCACCCCCTTCTCCTACTACTTCACGAAACTGTAAGTCACAAGTAGTGTGTATTGTGTTTTCAAAGCCCCACAGCCTCGTTAGTGCAAAACAACAGTGTAATAGCCACTGAGGAAAGACTCCAAATTCATCTGCAGCGCTACACGAGGAGAAAATTATTTCTGTGTCTCTGTATATTGATGGACAATCAGTCCGTTTGCAGCTTGATACTGGAGCCACAGCACACGGCATACTCCGACAGCGTATGATGGTCAAGACATTCCTCTCTTCAGCACTTGTAGGCTTCCTGCTACTTCCGAAATTTTATGAAGACAGTGATATTTATAGTGCTTTCCTTCTGAGACAGTGCTAATACTGTGTGTCTAGGCTGTTTTGATTTGTTTGGGTTAAGCATTCAGGACAACATAACTTTCGTTTCTTCCTCTGATCTTCGGGGCAGCTAAGCTATTGCAGAATTCAGAATATTTTTTCTGAAGCTTTAGGCAACGCCAATAATTTTGTTGCCAATGTCACAATGAAGGACAATGCACAGCCACGTTTTGTTAGAGCTCATCCTGTTCCAGATACTCTTCGCAACCAGGTGGCTCAGAAAGTTACTGCTTTGTTAGACAATGCGATTCTAGCATCCATTACTACCTGTTAGTATGCATCCCTTCTGTTATTCTAAAGAAGCCATCTGGCACATTCCAGTTGTGCACCGATTTTATGATAATTGTGAATCCTCAATCCAAAAATTGACGTATAAATTGGGTGTTGATCAGAATTGATTTGCGCTAAGCCTACTTACAGATACCTCTGGGTGAGCCATTGGAAGAGGCATTTGTCACTAAAGTCATCTGGATCTCTTGAAATTTTTGAGATTATATTTTGTCAGTGCTTCCACACGCACTTTAATTCAGTACTTTCTTGAGCAGCTGGCTGCAAAAGGTCCTTTCTGTTCCAGTTGTTTTGGAGACTTCGTCATGTCGGGTTACACTCCTGAAGAACACATTAGCAATCTTCGCACTCAGTTTCAAGTGTTTCCCTGGTCTGTCCTCGGCACCTGCCTCATTTTCGGCTCCTGTCTCCCTATTGCCACCTGTTGCATCCAGACACCCCCCTCACCCCTCCCGTCGCCCATCACTCACCTGCACTTGACGACGACATTGAGAAGGTTTCACGAGGGAGGTATGTGGTATCACGAATCGATACCGACCTACTAGTGGCATAAAGTTGGCAACAAAATTACAATTTCCATAAGATTGCGATAGCAGTCGTGCAGGACCCAACAGACCCAATGGTGCACGCACACTGAGCCCCGCCTCCGAGCACCCACAGCCACTACGATGTAGGATGGCCGGCGGCAGCTACACAGTCCACTTGCACTCATAGCCTCTTCATTCAGGGACGGTAAGCAGGCGCCACCTTATCGTGGCCCCAACACTACTGTTAATACTTTAGATAAGAGAGCTTCATCCTTGTTCCAGTTGTATTTGCTGGAGTCTTGTTTCTTGCTGCGTTGTTTGTAAGCAGTCTTTCCACATGTGGGGAAATACAACTTAAAAACTTCTCTTTAAGTTGTTTACTAAACATTTCTGCTCCCATCCAGCTTTCCAGTGACGACAGTTGTCCCACCACGCTGTAGCCTATTGTGTATGACGCAATATAGAAACCATTATACATTTAGACGAAAAACTGACCATTCTGATACTGCTTTTAATAGGTTTCCTACTTGTAATATTGTAAACAGGAGGGTATAAGTTTTTATCTTGCAATTGTGTGTCATTGTGTTTCTAGTTTGAAAACACTATCTCCATCCACGTCTTACAACCGCGGACTCAGCTGGTTCTCCAAGTTGAATTGTTTTAGACCATAAGTATGTACGTTTTATTTCATTATCAAGCTTTTTAATACGCCGGTAATTCTTACAGTCTGCTCCCCACCGCTTAGCATGCCAGAATTGCTCTCGGGGCTTGTGGAAGCGTTTATACTCT